>NW_009945042.1:0-28883 GCF_000696875.1 Nestor notabilis | reverse complement strand
GGCAGGGGGAGCATTGCAGTGTTTCAGTACCACTACTGTAGCTGCTTTGTACAGCGCAACAGAATAGTACAAACAAATGGTCATAGAGTGAAGTCATTCACAGGACCATCAGATCTCACTTTGCTTTTTTTTTAATTCTGAACTGAAATTTTAAAAACAATCTGTAGCTTTTCCCCTGTCTTAATGTCAGCCCTTCAAATTCCACTCTTTATTTCACATTCCACATGTGAACTCCTGAAGCAGTTCCCTCAGCAGCAGAGTGAGTTCTCTGAGGTTTCTCCTCTGCTGGTTCATTCCAGATCAGGGCAGACAGGAAAATCCTCCCCTTGTGCAGATCCTCCACTTTTTCCCCTCATGGGGCCCCAGGGCCTGCAACAGTCTGTCCGAGGGCCACACACAAGCTACTCCACCCATTAGAACTAGAATGGTATGTACAGGGTGGGTGGGGGAATCCACCCTCCAGCTTTCCCATCCTGAGGTGCAGTGCCCAGCAAGCTATTCAGACTGTATGCCACATTTTACCAATGTTTGTCTTTTTAACTATCATCTTTTTCCCTTCTTCCTTCCTTACCTACAGCCTTGTCCACATTAATGTCTAGTCACAATCCTTTCCATATTTTGGTAAAAATGGCTACTATAAGAAAAAGAAACAATAACAGTCATATTCAAGTCCTAACACATCTTACTGTAATCACACATTTGACTCTCAGTTTGTTAATGACAGAGCCTTGTGATGCTTGTTATTGTTACATTACAGTGGCGGTTTCAGAAGTGGTATTCTTACCCCTCCATATGCTTCTCTTTATCAAATCCATGCCTACCAAACACCACTGGTATGCATTGTCAGAAATCCACCAAAACATCTGTAAATCTCTACAGCCATATAAAGTACCCATTAAATTGAAATGATTTCCTGACTAAGTATTACGAGATTAAGTTGTAATACAGACATTTTTGAAATTTTGTTTGTAGAGGAACTATGTGCTTAAGAACACCAAGATCACATAGAAAGGATCACACAGCAAAATTAATATACTGTGTAGTATCCCTTCATGTAACATGATGCATACTAAATAGAAAATAATACATTAGGGAGAATTTGACATCCTGGCTAGGTATGTGGTTGAATGGAACGTTTATTGCCAATTGATACAGATGCCTTGAGTTTACAGATTGCCCCACACCAAGAATTAGATGCAAGTGGTTTATCAAGCAGGTGTGGTCCCAGTTTCCCTCACACATGAAAAAGTTTTCTTGCAGACTATGCATGTTTCTGAAGAAAGAGGTTTATCTGAGGGATTGCCAGAAAACTAATCCAGTGTAGAGGAATAAGAAAGGCTGGGAAAGTAATCAAGTTCAGGAAAGCCCAGCAGTGGATTTTCCTTGGCTAATATTGACAATGTCCTGGCAATAACCTGTGTGCTCCAGCTGCTCCAGTCTCAGTGGTGAGCAGGTTCTATTGAGGATGACCAGAATCAAGAATATGAGAAGCCCAATAAAAAAACAGTTCAGGGATGTCAGAGAGTCTGGAAGCTGCACTTCGGGAATCATTGCATGCTTTATCTAGATTACTTATTTTGCTGCCAACATCACTATACTACATTCACCTACCAATATGAATTAGTTATTCAGTTATAAATATCTTCTTTTTCTAGCGTCGAGAAGTTGCAAAGACAGTTTTCTGTTTAGTAGTGATTTTTGCTCTTTGCTGGTTCCCTCTCCACTTGAGCCGAATTTTGAAGAAAATGGTATACAATGAAAAAGACCCCGGCAGATGTGAACTCCTCAGGTACTTCATTTTCAATGCTAGTCAATTGTTCATACTGAAAAAAATATAATGGTGCACACTTAAGAGTTTACATGAGAAATTTCATTGTGCGTGCAACTGGTGTTAGAAGAGCAAACACTTTATTCCTTTTCAGCTGCATCCAGTTTCAGGGGTTTTACTTTTGATAGGGTAGTGTAATTTCAATAAATGTTGTCCATTACCACTGCAATCACTGTCCTGTGGATTTTGTAAATTTCTGTGAGACGGGTTATTATAGACCTAGCATGGTACAAGATTAGCTTGAGGGAGTTAGGTAAGAGAGAATTAGTTTCTCTGACAGAAGATAATGTAACCACAAAGAGCACAGGTTCTTCTACAGTATATGAACAGTTTAAATGTTTTGCTTTCTCTTTTGTTGCTTAGTTTCTTGCTGCCATTGGATTATATCAGCATCAACCTGGCAACCATGAACTCTTGCATAAATCCAATAGCTCTGTATTTTGTGAGCAAGAAGTTTAAAAACTGTTTCCAGGTAAGATATTCTTGATAAAATTGTATGTCCAGTTAACGAACTGTATTAAATCACTTATTATCTATTTTTAGCTGTTGGGAGAAGAGGCAAGCAAAGGAATGAAGGATTGTAAATTGCCTAGTTTACCAACTAGCAGCTCACACAACACACATACCAAACTGAAAATGGAACTATTCACTTTATCTGAAATGCTAAGCCAGTAAATAAGTTTGACAAAGTCCTCATATGTAAACATGTAAATTGAGATAGACACGCTCTTGTAGGTACTATTTATCTGCATGTGACATGTTCATAAAATAGGATTTGGTTGATAACGTGTTTCCCACTCTAGATGAAGACAGCACATACATAGGACACCATGCTGCCTGCAATCAAACAATCTGAAACAACTAAAATTTTCAGGCTTAAATACCAAAACATCCACCTTAGTTGATTTTGGCTATTTAATAGGCATTATGGCTTCTACCTGCATTTTTCCAGCTCCTACACATGAAAACATATTTTAAGGCTAAAAGAACTTCCTTGTGACACTGTGCATCTGCAAGTCCCCATTCGCCTAATAAAGACAATACAGGAATAAAGAAAATGAGAGCATATAGTGGTAAATAAAGTAATGAAATGGAAAATAAAGACTGAAATAGCTTTATCTGCAAAGAAAACCAAAACACAACAGAAGTGTACCACTAAACTTTTAGTCTGCGAATAGGCAACCCAAGCTACTGAAAAAAATGTAATAAATTATTAGAATAGAGAATAACTATTTGACTGTAGCCTGCTCTGACTTGCAAACTATTTTAAGGAAGCATTTTCACATGACAAATAAGATGTCAGCTTTGCTTTTTACAGTCCCCTACTTCATTTGGGAACTGTGGAGAAGATAATATACCTGAGCTTGTCCTCAGGTGAAAAGGAGAAGTAACAGTGGGAACTACCAGGCTGCTCCTCATATCTTTAGTTCATTCTTTCCATTTGTCTTTCCAAATAAAATTACCACCCAACAACTCTAATTAAAGAATTTTCAGCTATTATTTAATATTTCACAGCTTCTCATCATAGCTTACTGTTTCCCTTCTAGTATCAAGATCATTAATTCAGGCAATCTCTCCACAGACCAGGCCTAATTTGCTGCATTTGTGATGTTTAATTCCAAGAATTGTTTGCATCCCAAGAAAAAAAATTTGCCTGAGTGCAGCTATCATTCCCTTCAGCTAGAATGGTTTGTTCGCTCTTGAATTAAAAATATGGCTGCCAGTCTGCACAGTTGATAGATTTGTGTTAACGTTTTCCTTTTTTTCATTTCCAGTCATGTCTTTGCTGTTGCTGCTCCCAGTCTAAGAGTCTAGTGACTTCAGTGCCCATGAATGGAACAAGTGTTCAGTGGAAAAACCAAGAACTAAACAATCACAATACAGATCGAAGCAGCCATAAAGACAGCATAAACTGAGAATTAAGGACTCTGAGATCACTTCAGAATTAAACAGGAAAAAAAAAGTCACAACAAAGCTATCGCAAGAGGAAGCCCAGTAACTGTTCCATAATCAATTCAGACAATGTGCACCCTTGTACCTAATTCTAGAGGTGACCAAGTAAATTGACTGACTATAACTGCGATGTTCTGTGAACTGAGATCCACTGGATGGTAACTCTGTCTCTGTAAAGGATATTGATGTTATTGTGGCACAAAAAACTGACATGATCTACACAGTGGTTTGCTCTTCTGAACCAAGCAGGAACTGTCCAGTGCCTGTGACTGGTACAATACAATCTTTTTACCTGATTGTCACCTAGAATTTATCAGTCTGGAATTTTACAGAAGATATCATAATGGAATCTGTCTGTGGCTATATTTTCTCTCTGCCCATTTGTCTTTCAATTTTTATTTGTGTGCTGGATATATGCCATGCACCAGTATGTTTTGCATGTTGTTGTTTTTCTTCAGGTTTATGTTGGAAAATGTTTTGGTCCGAAGCAGTATTTTATTTACTTATGTTACAGTGGGTCGGGACATTAGCTGGGCAGTTCACATTTGTAGCACTTCAATATTCAAAAATAGGAAGAGACCATTTAAAGTAGTATCAACATTTGGCACTTAAGCACAGATTAATACCAAAAAAAAAGAGGTATTAATAATACAGTACTATACTGTGTTATTTATTCTAATGCTTTGTACAAAATAAACATAATCTATACAAGCAAAAAGAATGAAAGATGGCCATAGAGGGGCACCTTACGAAGTGTTTTTAATTAACCTTCCACGTTAATTCTTAAACTATATGAACCTATTAATCTACTTAGGCTATAGCTGAATTAAATCTCAGTTGAAATGAGTGTCAGTGGAACACAGTGAAACATTATTAAAGCTGTCCAAAGAGTTCTGACAATATGGTTAGTATCATAGCAACTCTGCACAACACTACTTACACGTGAACATGAGGTTGCAGTCATAGTGAGTGCAGAACTGTGGAAGTCCGTAACAGTTGGATGTAGACATTTTGTGCCTTATGCTTTCAGAGGTCTTTGCCTTACTCTCACAAGAGTTCAAAGATTTTAATGGGGTTTGATAGTTTATTAGCATTGTTAACCATACAAATGCTACGAATAATATATAGAAAATGTTGCTTGCATACATGTAAACTGGTGATTAACTTATTATTTCCATCCATTATGGCTACATGGCAAGAGTTAGCTTGTTTGGCTATAAAAATTTTTAACAGGTAGCCTTTCATTGAATAGTGGAATTAAATAGTGTGGTATCATGTATAAGAAACCTCACGCACAAATCTGCTAGGAAATTTATAGCATCTGTTGTGCCAGGCTAAGAAGCAGTACTCAGAATTCCACAAATTTTTAAACATCCAATGCATTTCAAGTGAAAGATACAATCCTGCATACTTTTATTTATGAGGTCAAAATGCTAGTGCCTACAGTGACTTCTGCTGCACAAGTTTCCCAAATGTTTACATTCACACAGATCTTCTAAAGTATATTTAAAAAAAAGTTCTTTAAATTGGTTAATGTATTTTTGTGTGCTTTTGTCTCTGTGACATATATGCGTGTATACATACGAATTTATGTTCATGTGTTATCAACCTAAATACAGTCTTCTGACAGTGCTCTGTAGTAGTGCCTAAGAACATGGTATTAAATGAGACTTGGGAGAATTTTGTTCAAAACATTTCATCCTCAACTGTATCAGAAATCATAGTAAATGACTAACAACAATTTCCTTTAAGAAGGTCGAATTACTGAGTTTCTTTACATCCTGACACCTTCACTGCTCCTTTGACAGAATCAATTGGGCAGATGATAAAGTTAAAGAGAAAACAGACATGAGGAATGAATTTAAGTTGTGAAGTGCCCTTTGTTTATTTCAAGGCAGGAAAAAAGTTTTATGTGCATTCCCCTCTTCTGTTATTTATCTGACAGCTAGATGAACAAAAAAATTCACACTATGCCACCAAATAAACAATCTGATTGTTCAGAGATAATCTTTTCTGCATGTCTACATAAGACAGTAAGCAGTAGAGACAATCCTGGACAGAAACTTTAGGACTTTTAACTTATACAGGAAAAAGCATCTACCTGCAAAAGTATCAGACCCTGAAACAGACCATTTTTAGACTTTATCAACACTGATGCCAACCACAAGCCATGAAAAGTTTTCTTTCTAGCATTAACACTTCAAACATCTATTGCTTTCAATCCGGTAGCTGGTTCTATTATGTGGCAAAGATATATGCACGTGCATGGACAAAGCATACTTTAAGCCAGTTCAGCCTAGACGGAAAAAACATCTTCCTCCTCCCCAAATTGCTGACTGACCTTAGAAGCAGCATTATAAAATACAAAATTTTTTAACCAAAGAAAAAAAGAGGGTAAAGTATCTAACAGATGTGAAAGGTGGTTTTTAGAACGCTTTAGAATTATTTTTGGAAGCTTACTTAGGAATCAAAGCCTGCAGAAACTCATTGGTGATCATCATTTCATCTCCTCCAGCCAGTGGAAAAACAGACAGGGCCTAAACAACAGTGACAGGTCTCAGGCTCTTTTTTGCCCATGCTCTTTTGTACTTTCACTGGTGGCTGCCTCTCCTGCTCAGAAACCAGTCGTAAGGACAAAAGATGTTATGATATGGCAGTTATGGTGAAGGCAGAACTGGTCCTGTAAAACTTACTAAGGTAATTGTAAAATTCTCTCCTATTCTTCCTACTGATAATGGTAAATACTCCTCCCAGTATTGTATCTACCCTCATTTCAGAAAAAGCTGCCTTTCCAAATGAACGAACAGAAGTCTTACACAGTTCTGAAATTCAACCTGTTTTAATTTTAACCTTATCTTTTCCTGAAAGCTCTGCAAAAAGGTGATCTGGCATTTCTCTTTGTGCATCAAAACCAGTGTAGGTTTAGTTGTGATTTTCCCCTGCTGTTGCACAGAATCTGTTTTCTGTTTTGTATCAGAACAACTTTCCAAAACAAGTATCCTTCCATCCTTCTCTTATTTTATAGATGCTTGTATGTCTGCTCTTCGCATTCCTCTCAGCTGAACCAGGCCTAGCTTTCCTCTGCAGCTGACAGGATCTCTATTTCAGAAGATTCAAATTAATTTCTTAAGACTTTCTGTAACATCTGTTCATCATAATCAAAATCCATTTAACTATCACAATCATCTTTTTTGTGGACTTCACAATTACCAACTCTTTAAAGGCCAGTCAGTGTAAAATTTTATTGACTTTTCCCCTTTATATCCAGTCTCTCATCTTGACTTCAAACACTTTGAAGAGTTTTCATTTATTTTAAAATCCAGTTATTCACCTTGTTTTTAATATGCATTTTATTTCAAATTACCTTACTAAACATTTCCTCTTTGGTATATTTTATGCTTATGTGCTTCGAAGACACATACAGAATACCTAAGTTTTCACTTATATTTGTGTTTATTTATTTACATATGAAACTCTGCTTCAGACATGACCTAGCCAGCTCCTGTGTGTTAGGAAAAAGTACCTGTGCAGTCATTCCTCATAAATCTCACCTGATAGAATTGTTACCTTGGTTCTGTGAAATGAGGCTTATGCAACACTCATGTCTGAGTATATTTATTTTTGCTTTTAATAAGTCATTTTTCAGGTATTTACCTGTCTGTCCCTTCATAATGCAAAACCAACTGTGAACCCCCTACCCAATTTCAATAAATTATACAGAACAGAGTTATCATCATTATAAAGTTATAGAGAATTTCACAAAAATCACTGCAGGATGCATAAAAGAACAGGATCCTGCTTGTGCTTTATGTAGCAATTTGCTGAAATGGAGTTTATATGTACTCAAATTCACATGATAGATGCATGAATATTACAGATGCAGAAAAAGCTTTGATCTGAGCTTGCAACTTTTAAGACATCTGAGAATCAAACCACAACACACAAATGCTTGGAAACCAGGATTTTTAAGTTCCACTGCTTGTGGAATTACTTGGGTTTTTGCTGTTTCTCTTTCATCATTTACATATTTACCACAATCTTGTTACCATATCATTTGGTTCCATGAAGCCTTATGGGTTTCAGTTTGTGAGAAAACATGGTACAAATTCAAATGCTGCTGCATTTGTATGAATGTCCCTGAGGCAAAGCACGCATTTTCATTAGAAGAAACACACTTGGACTGCATGCTAACATCACCTTGCAAAACTTCTTCCAGACAATCAGCTGTACAAAGCATGGGTCAGTGAAGTATTCCTAACCTACACTCCTCACCCTTTCAAAGACTAAATAAAGGCAATTATCTCCAAAACCCCAGTAAGAGAAGACAAATAAAAAGTTTATACAGCAGAAACAATTCCCAAGTTGCATAGGGAAAAAAAAACAACAACCCAACCATCCAAAACCGGGCCAGTTAAAAATGTGGATCTAAAAGAAATGCAGCTTAGCATTAGCCCAAGTGTGGGAAAGGAAATAACTAAATAAAAAAATGTAGGTCATCTCCAGTTTCTCTAACAGAAGATGAAATGAGTTGACCTCTAGTACCTCATCTAGAATCAGCTTTTTCCCTGTACAGATATCGCTGCTTCTGAAATGAACTGTTGAGTCATTTGCATACATACTGAGTTTTGCAGTATCATTAGTTACTAATAATACATTGGCTTATTATTACAATGAAGCTCAATGTAAGTGTTACAACTGATGAGAAAAAAGAATTTATTTCATTCTTCAGCAGCATTCTGCCCACATTTCTCAGGGTAACTAAGCAGCTGCAAACTGCTCTGAAATCAGTGATTTGGGAGTACTTGGTGCATCTCAGAATAAGGCCTTTGCTTTAATCTCGTGCTGTCTTAGTCCTTGGGAGTAAAAAGTCTGAATCTGCAAGTTACTGAATCAAGCATACAAAATTATTGAGAAGCATTTCTAACCTATCCAAGAGAACATGAATTCTGCTGTATATTTTAAAAATATAGGAAGATTAGAAATCCATCGTTGCTAGACACCACTGTGCTATGCTGTTTGTTCATGCTTAATGAAATCTCTGTGTCTAAAGATTTTGTCTTTTACTCTGCAAAATTGTTATACAGTGGCCTCTTAGATATTGTCTCTGAATAAAGTATACTTCTGGATTAGCTTTCTTGCAAATATCTACACAGTATTAATAAAGCAACCATCTCCAGATACATGGCATATTCCGATACAGAAGCACAATTAAATCTTACTATCAGAAAAGTCACACCATTTCAGGGTCAAGTTTTAAACAGAAAATTCACATAGTCCTCTTGGGACAAATGAATACTACAGTTCAGTACTACTACTAGTGGGAAAATATATTGATTTTTTTTACAGAAAAAACCCCCTCCAAACCAAACAAAAACAAAACAGAAACTGTATCACTTTTGCTAATTCAACCAGATTTAAAATAATAATTAAAAGAGTAGATGTTTACGTAAATAATGAGAATATCTACAATTCCATGAGTTGGAATAAAAGACTGTAAGGGCCATAAATCTTTATGCTCTAGTATATAAAGTAGGTCTAAATTCTGGGGTTTAGAAAGATGTAAGTCTCCAATGCAAGATTCTTTGATTTCTCTGCAACGTTTGTCTGAAGTATTAGCTCAAAGAGACATGTCAGTCTCAGAGATCATTGTAAAGAAAGGCAGATGCCTTTCTGAGCATTAAAATATTCTGAGGTATAACATGTTGAATTATTTCCTTTTTATGATCATTTGTATATATGAGAAGTTGTTTGCACAGAACTTTAAACACTGGTTGTTCTTCCATATAAAGTGCATTTATACATAAAAGAAAACCCCGATCTTCTCCTCCATTTACTTAAAAAGTGTGAACCAATTAGAGAGAAAGCAGAGTGAAAATACTGTGTAGTTTAACTATGAGCACTTCCATACCACATATGACTGACTGTACACTATGATAACCAAAGATGTGAATAGCCCATTGGGTAATCAAATACTGAAATGCTCTAACATAAAAGCGCTTGTTGAGAAATAGGAAAGAAAGAATATATTCATAACAATAACAGTTTGCTTAAACATTCAATATTCTTGAAAATAAACTAGGAGAGTAGTAAATTTGAAAACTGGTTAAATTCACTTGACAACAAATACAAAAATTTGGCCTGGACACACAAATTTGTTCAAGCTTATGTTTAAAATACCACTGGGATAAAGGCATGAAGGTAATCTACAAAGATTGGCTACAACTTCAGTATGAAAAAGCAGCTAGAGAAAGATCAAATTCCCTTCTAAGATTTCCAAATTTTTTGGTCTAGAAGTGGTTTTATATAAGAGCTGTATCCCAGTTCTGTGTTTTGTAACTTAGTTGTTTCCAGTGAAGGACTTTAACACATTTCAGCAATTTTGGTTGATTTTTTATAATCTGCTTGGAAAGTATGAAAATGGCATCAAGACTTAGCCAGTATAGTTTTACTTGCCTGAGATTATAATTTGCTCACACAAGAATTGGATGCATCTAGTGACTGAAATAATAAGCAAAGAAAGAAGGATGTTATTTTATTTACCAGCTGAAGGTATTAGCTCAATCAAAGTTAAAACCAGCCATTAAAGTAATTTTGAGTTTCAAGTAGTAACCTGGGATAAAATGCTGAACCTACTGAAATAAATTATAAAGCTGCCAGTGACTTCAGTACGCATGGGATTGCAGTCAGAATCTATGGAGGAGCCCCATCACTGTGGCAAGGTGAGTAAGCCTATTACATCTGAGCAGGACAGAAGAAAAGAAAGATTCTGTGGGGCTTGCATGAATAATTGCAAAATTATCATCTCATATGCTCATGTGGGAAAAGAAGCTGTGGCACGCTTTCCCTCCCATAAAATCAGCTTAGTAAAAGAAGTCAGAACTAACAGGGTTCTCCTCTCACACCACTCCACCAAGAGAGACAGGCAGCCAGAATAGGAGAATAGGAAGATTGCTTGCTAGGAACAATCCTCACTATAGGACACTGATATTCTGAAAATCCAGAGTATTGTCCTTATCCTGGCCTTACTCCAAGATGTTACTCTTACTTATACAAGTTCTTGCACAGATATCAATAGAATGATCTATGTCAATGCACTTACTGCATGTGTCCACTGTTTGGGCAGGTACTGGGAATGTTCAGTTGGCTGAATGTTACGTCTCCCTTACATGCCTACTGCAACTATGCAGATCAGTTTTACTGAAACAAGTCTGGTCTACACTGAAATCAATGTGGACATTTTATAGTGTGAGCATGTAGCTCTCACAAATAAAGCAATCGTATGTCAGAGGAAACACAGGATCGATATTTATTATTGCAGGGGATGTAGTATGCTGTATTCCTGAAGAAGCTGATATATACAAGAGAAAAGTATCTCTGTGGGGGTTTATGCTGCTGAGTCAAACTGAAAACCCTCACAATTTTCCTCTGGGGTCTGCCTCCTTTTAGAAAATTTCATCTTCTGTAGCTGATTACATATTTAGCTGTTCTAAGGATGTATTTTCTAGGCTTTGGGAAAACACAGTTTGCACTAATGAAAAGCTGCATGAGAAGTGTCATGTACAGTCACACCCCCTTGGAAGTTTTGCCATGAGTATGTGATTTCATAAACATTGTTCTGTATGCAAATAAAATAATCAAGTAAAATAATACAGTATTACATAAAAAAGAATGTCACAAGAAAAGGAGCTCCCTGTAACCAAGCCAACCTGACATACTTTATCAAGCTCTACTTGGTAATAGTAGATTACTTTTTATTTAATCTGCAAGTAAATTGCAATCATCCTTCCCTTGAATTGAAAATAAGAATGCCACACAATGCTTAATTTATTGCATAATTGGTTAACTTTTTCCCTGTTGAGTCTCTGAATTGAATGCAGATAACGAATTTAATACACTGTTTATGTCATAGTTCAAGTAAGGTTACTTCACCACTACTTTGTAACCAAAATTGCTTTGTTGTGCCCAGAACTGGTTAACAGTTCCAGACGTGTTAGCAACAATTTGTTACAGTGGGTGCCAAGATGGAAAATGGAAAGAATTGACCAACCCAAATAAACGAACAATGCAATTCAAGAACAATTTTGAGCTCAGTAGGGAGCTGAAAATCTATTCCAAATGCTGTTTCAACTACATGTTGAATAAATACTCTGATAATTTATTTTTTCCCCAAAACTATGCTCTGCAAGCCCATGACAACACAGGCTGCACAGCAATTTTTATAAAGCATTAAAAATAAAACTTTATAATGTTTAATACTAAAAGTTTGATGATGCGTAGTAATCTACAATAAATTTTGAATGTTAACTATTTATCATTATCCAAACTCTGCAGAACCCTGAGAACTCTGCAAATTCAAAAGATTACAGAAACTTTCTCTAGATTGTCTAATACACAAGTTAGAGAAATTGGAAGCTGTGTGTTGAATTCAAATTTCTCTGACTTGGTGCTTGAGTTTGTCCTTGACATCTCTCTTGTTATCTTGTCCTTCTCTCTGAGGTCCTTTCTTATCCTTGACTTATCAATACCAATAAGCAGGATGAATTAGCTAATGTTGAACTCCTGACTGCTTCCACTACTTTAAATGTTTACTTTAAATGTTTACTTTAAATGTTAACTCTACTTTAACACTACCTTAAATGTTAACACTGGCCTTAGATATTACTGCCCTTTTCCAATATGAACATGCCTGAAACAGTCAGGGTAGTTCCTGAAGATAAAGTAATTAAAATGCAACAGACAGTGCAGGTCAGTATAGGAAACAGAATAAAAGTAATGGGGAAAAAAGAAATTAAATATTAGTATTGAAATGACATTTTCATCTTTAGGAAAGGTTTTCTATCAATTTTCCACAACTTTTCTCTCAAAACCTCTTCAGAATCACAATCAGTTAAAAAAAATAATGCTTCTGTCTCACACCAAGGAAGCAAAAAGTTTTATGCAATCTTTATAATAAGCTAACAAAATTTTTAACTTTCAGATACACATAGTATAGAAGATTCTTAAATCTAATTAGCAATGGATTAATATTTTTGTTACAAACAGTTCCAGAACTGTCAAAGTACAGATATAAAAGGATACAGTCAAATTAACTTTAATCAAGTTTTGGTATTTGTAATCTCAATACACAGACAAAAAGGTCAGCTCAGACAACCTAAACTGTCAGCAGCAGCACAGCAAATGATATAACATGTTACTGCAATTAATGGCTACAGGTACCCAAATGAATTAATTCTGTAATAATCCTAACACTGTATTTGTACCATCAAAACTTAGTTGATTTAAGCCTCTGAAGATGGATCTTGTAAAAAGTCTTCTGCAAATCCAGACAGATTACATCAATACAACAATCCTTGTGCACATGTTTAATGACACTCTCAGAGAACCTGATTTTGTGAGCTGTAAGTTCCCTTTACCAAAGTTATGTTGATTCTTCTAAATGTTTAATGTTAATCAGTGCAGCCATTAATTCTGTTCTTCATTATAGATTCCTATGGTTTCCTGAATATACACTTTAGCTTATTAATCTGTAGTTTCATGCAGAAATCTCTCTCTCTTCCCTGCCCCGAGCATATGTTTGCTATGCACAGCTTCAGCTATAGCTAAAAGCTTTTATGAACTTCTTTGGAATACTTATAAACAGCATTTGACTGGTTAATTGTTACTGTTTTGTTGATTTGATCTATAAGATCTTCCTTGGTTTAAATCATATCTTTAGAACCACTATCACGACAGTTATATTATGGGAAGTAGTTTTTGTGTTTCCTTTCATGTAAAGTTTCTTTTTTGCTGCAGCAAGTCCAGAGGAGGGCCACGAGGATGATAAGAGGGCTGGAGCACCTCCCGTATGAAGACAGGCTGAGAAAGTTGGGCTGTTCAGCCTGGAGAAGACTGTGTGGAGACCTCATAGCAGCCTTTCAATATCTGAAGGGGGCCTACAAGGATGCTGGGGAGGGACTCCTCGTTAGGGACACCAGTGGTAGGACAAGGGGTAATGGCTTCAAACTGAAACAGGAGAAGTTTAGATTAGATATAAGGAAGAAGTTCTTCACAGTGAGGGTGGTGAGGCACTGGAATGGGTTGCCCAAGGAAGTTGTGAATGCTCCAACCCTGGAGGTGTTCAAGGCCAGATTGGACAGAGCCTTGGGTGACATGGTTTAGTGTGTGGTGTCCCTGCTCATGGCAGGGGGGGTGGAATTAGATGATCTTAAGGTCCTTTCCAACCCTAACTATTCTATGATTCGAAATGCGGCACTTAGGGACATGGTTTAGTGGTAGACTTGGCGGTCTTAGGTTTACAGTTAGATTCAATGTTCTTAAAAGTCTTTTCCAACAAAAATGATACTGTGATTTTACTATTCCTATGTTATTTTAAGACCTAGGGTTTTATTTCTTGAAACTTACATATATATTGTTTTGATCAAAATTTTTCATGCTGGTCATCTTCCTTATGCCAAAGATGTGTATTTGTACAAGAAAATATTAACAATCAGTCATTCCCTTCCAAAAATAAGTCTGCAAGTCCTATCAGACTTTCATCTGAAATGTTCTTGCTGAGCTACTTAGGAGCAGGTACTTAAAATTGTCTTTGGGATGCAACTTTCATTGCATTGTGGAACTAGAAAGCAAGTCAAGTCCAATTACCTGGAAAATCATCAATATAAGTCACTAGCAACATCCTTGGGTTTAGGTGCCAGAATCCCCAAGACACCATTTCCACTGAATCTCTGACAGATTTCTTTTTTAAATTTTCTTTAAAAATTAAACTTTGTAACTAATTTTTCACTGTTTATTCTGAGGGGGTTCTTTTCACTGTCACTCTTATTTAAATTGCTGTATTTGAGGTTCTTAATCACAGATGACAGAGCAATAGGCATCTGACAGTGTAAAGGTCTGTTCCTTTATGTTTTCTATGGGCAGTTACGTTTGGGATGATTAGTTCACAATCAGTAAGGCTGAAATCTGTCTACTTTGTATTTTGCTCAGTGAATGACTGCGTTCTTCAGAGAATAGTATCAGTAGTCCAGGTCTGTTTACCATGCCATACTGCTTCAAATGTATTACAGTATGTATGCACTTGAACCTATATGTACGGTGTTCACAACTGCCTCTATACACTCCACAACTGCACATGTATTCACATAAATTGTACTTATTTGGGACTTTGCATCTTTCTCCCAAATAACAAAGGTATTTTTCCTTGCTTAATTCAACTTATGAAGTGTACTTAGATGTGTTAAGGGTGTCTCATTTCTAGATACTGAAAACTCACAAAAGTGTACATTTTTCAAGTTGATTATATACTTTTTCTTTAACTGTAGGTGAATAACTTTTTCTTCAAGTTTTCCAACAGAAATCTGACAGCTTGGGGATGACAAAGCATGAAAAGTCTTGTCTACAAAATATATTATTGCAGAATCATAGAAGTGAACAAAAATAGGGTTTTGCAAGGGAAGTATGCCATTTTGAAGACAATTATTATGCACTCTTAGTTTTAGCAAAACTCACACTGAAATGGACTAAACTTCTGGTTTACATGCTGAACTGGATTCTTGGAAGTCAGTGGAAGCTTTGCCTGAGTAAGCAGGGTAAGGACCAGAGATGAGCAATTTCTTCTTTCAGATATTGCCTGACTGTCTCTCAGAACTGAATTAAACACTTGACTCAAAATTTTGTTCTGAACTCTGTGAAAGCAACTCCCAGCCAAATCCACTGGATTGCTCACACACACTTGGGAGTGCTGGCTCAGAGGATAGGACCAAGCCATTTGTGATAATGATCCCCTGATGTATAAATGTTCTGTATATATTGATGTATAATGACTCTACAAATTAATTGAGACAAAGAAGTTCAGTATTCCTGTCTCATGACTGCAATGCCAGCTGTAGCACACTGACTAGGTGCTAGAGATGACTAATGTGAACCTTTTTGCTCTAGTTCTCTCATTACCGTCTCCTAGAGACTTCTTCAAAATACGTCAGAAGAAATTTCCTGTTACTTTAGTTTTGAACTACTTCAAGTACACACAGAACAAACAGTATTCCCACCTGGAACATGAAATAAGCTTATGCCAAAGTCCAAGAAGCACAGGCATAAGTAAATGTAAATATGGTTTAATGTCTAGCAAAATCAAAGTAAATTTGCATGAGAATAAGGACATCTAATTTCTAAAACAATAATAGGAATCATATTGCTGGTAAAAGGAAACAACTTCTTAAACAGAGAAAAGCAAAGTGCTAACCCAGTGTAAGACAAAGAACTGAATTTCTTGTATTCGTAAGAAATCTAAGGAAAAATGTTGCTGGGTTCATTCAGAGGCTAGGTTCTATATTTTAGGTATTTTGGAATCCTGTAGCGAATTCTCTCCTTGGGAGTTGCACTACTCCTCTGTCCAGCACTCAAAGTTTATTAAATTTTGTGGGAAAAAAGCTGTTTGGCAGCATCCCAGTCCATAAGGGTCTGAGAATGATGTGCCAGAAAGACTCAGGAGGCCTAAAAAGCCACTTTAAAATATGGAAAAGTATTTTTTTGTTTTTGTTTTGGTTTTTGGTTGTTGGTTTGGTTTTGTTTTTTTTTCCAGAGGTTCAGTTCAGGGGGTTTCAGTCTGTTCCATAGATTTTTCTAACCTACAGCACAAAAGTAAGCAATCTGTTACAGGCACCCAAAAAGCCTTTCTATATTATATTTAAACAATAGTGCTGCTTTAGAAGGACGGGTTTAGGTTTTATGGTTTTTCATGGTTATTGAAAAACTTTTTTTCCCACTAATAGCTAATAGCTATCTATTTGTAGATACATATTTAGTGTGAAGATTATCTTCCACTCATATTACTGTTTACATGTTGGTCAGAATCAAAGTCTATTTTCATCTTCACAACTCCTCATGTTTCTTTATACCAACACCTCTCAAAAAGTGAAAACTTTGTCTTTACAGTTTTGTTCCATGATGATTGCCTAGTTATATGCACAAGCTGGTACGAATATTTTATCTAAATATATCCATGGAAGGATAAAAGCAAAATCATGCATGTGTTCTGGAAAGAAAACCCTATTTACTTTTCTTTTTCTCCTTTTTAACAATCTTTTCAGCTACTTAACAGACCACATCTCAGAGCATTTGAATTTAAATCACTATTAAATTCCTTTTAATTAGTTTGTTTTAAAGTATTGAGACAGGTACTGACTTGGCAGAAACAGCAGCTTTGACAAATCACAGCAGAAATTAATGAGTTTTAGGTATAATGGGTACTACACAGGTAACTTCTCAAAGAATTTTCTTCTTCCATTAATTCTCAGAGCCCAATTCTGATTTCATTAACCTCACAAGGATTTTTCCTTTTGACTTCTGAAGAAGAAGATCAGACTGTGTTTCTAATCTGGTGATTTTAAGAACTGACCACAAACGGGGAAAAATAGAGAAAGCAAGCAAGAGATAAGAGGAGAGAGATTCCGTTTGTTCTATTTCATCTGACAGATCCCTATTGCTGAACCTAGGACAGATCAAGAGAAAGACAAAGCACTGCACTCCTAGGTATCATACCACCTGATTTTCATCTTCCTGGCCTGCATAACTGAATCCAGAATTTAGAGAATATACAGTGCATGACAGAATGATTTTGCACTTGGTTCACCCAAAAAAGTCATCCTGTTGTGAAGGGAGCAGACTAATGTAAACAGGCACTCACTGAAGAGCATTCTAGCCTATGTTCTAGTGCCAGCTCCTGCAACTATATTGTACTTACAGAGAACTGAATGTTTCTATTTTCTGTAACATTTGACAACAGTTCCTCTTTCTCACCAATATGCCAGAACTGCAAGACTTAAATACTGATGGTGAATAGTGAATATCTTCTTTGGAAAGTGAAACTGAAGATGGGAGAATCCTTCCTACATTCTGAAAAGACTGCTGCCTTCTGACTAAAGCATAGTCCAAAGGAGGGGTTGAGTCCTTTCAGACAGTCAAGGGAATTGAACCTGGATCTCATCCACATTTCTGTCTGTTCTGAGCACTGAGCTATAGTCTGAAGGGAAACAGATTTTCCCACTGTGGAGCCAGCTGTTGCGGCAGGGTCCTGGCCTACTATGTGCTTTCAGAGCTCACCTACCAGACTAAACTCTCCAAGGAGACATGCAGAGGAATGCTTAATTTCTGGACATACACTGGGCCTCAGCCTGAGTTAATTACTAGGGTGCTCAGTCCTATTAAGGCTTAAGTACGTTTGAGAGCATGAATGAGCACTGCTGGAGTACTTAATGCAGCTCATAATAAAAAACGCCTGAGCTTCCAATCAAACTTAGGAACCTCCAGGGTTATGTGGCAGATGTGCAAACATGTCCTGCAATATTGACCCAGGGCATCTAAATACCACCTGACTTGAGCATCAAGTGTTTATGATCTTTGCTGAGCTTCATCCCAGATTAGAATCAACTGCTCAGAAATAACCATAGTATCTGCATAATGATGACTTTCAGAATAATTTATAAATATTAAGTAATTGATCTTCATCTTGCCCCTGGACAAATATTTCCATTTTACATATATAAAAAATTGTTATAAATTGCCATAGGCTACAACTGAATCAGTATCAGAATTAAAATGGAGGAATTCTTGGCTCTCAGGCTAGAACTCAGTTCATGCCTCTCAGAAGAAAGAAAAAATAGAATATCTTACTCTTCAGAAGAAAGAGTTGTTATGCTGACATGTTTTAATTGACCAAGGACTTTTTATTTTAAAGTGGTTTATGTTTGGTTTGTTTTCCCCAAGAATACACAAAACTTTGCAGTGCTGCCTTTCAATTCTGGTAAACTATTAACAACACTGATAGGTAAATAACTGAGAAAGTGTGATCAAATCTTCAGTAAACCTCATGTTTTGAGTGGTATTAGAAGGAATGGTTGGAAATACTGTATTTAATATTATGGTATCTTAATGCATCAGATAATCACTCAAAGAAAAGGCTTATTAGATCACGTAATCACTACCAGTAACAGCATTGTCCATACTACATAAATATTGAAGTATTTTAGGAATCCTTAACATTTTACACTCCTGCTATGTTTTTTAAGATGGAAAATCGAGCAGGAAAAAAACCCAACCCACAACAAAAAACCAACAAAACAAAAAACCCAAAAGTAGGATGCTTTCTCCCCTCCTTGCTGAAGGAATTCTGTAATTCTGGATTCCTAGAGGAATTACTGCTGGCTTAAAAGGACTGCCAGCTACCAACCCCTTCATATCTTATTCTTGGCTTGCACAGTTAAAACAGATGCTTCCGTAAATTCTCTGCACAACTTATCAATCTGCTTTCTACATACACAACTTAAGAGTATGTTAGTCACTGTAAAGTGGCAAGTGCTGGAAAATCATAACATATGAAACAATTTCTAGACTGAAGTATCAAAACTGACAAAACACATCAGTATTACTGAAATGACAAATTGCAAACTGCAACAGACATGCTTCAAATGTTTCCATCTTAATTTTCAGAACTCTGTATCTTGATAAACATACATTGTTTTACAACCAGTAATTCTGTATACCAATCTAAATCCACAGATCTTAGCTGAGCACTGTTTTATACATGTTCACATTTGCAACAAGCAACAGAAGACCAAGAGCACACATATTTTGTTATAGAACATATTTGTTTTGCGTAAAGATGTTGCACGTATTGCACGTACAATATGCATGTGAGGTCTTACCACAGACACCACACCTGGCAACAATATATGTAATTTCCAGCAATAAAGGTTCTAATGCTAGTCAATAAATTGAATATAGTCATAGCTGTGACACTCCTTTAGTAAAATGAGTATGCCTGCTAAGGATATTTGTGTGACAGGAAAATTTTCCTATTATTCAAATTCCTTTCCTTACAAAAACTTGTATTTTGTATTTCTTTTCTGATATCTCCAAATGAAGATACTAGGGGTTTATGTTTACATCACACTTGAGAATTTTGAAACTTCAATCTCTTAAATAGCAGGCTTCAAATTTAGGCCGACAGCACATCCTAGTGGTGACACACATTATGCTATGGTATTTGGTTTCACAATACCTCAGTCATAGCTACATAAATACTCCTCTGGTACCCTGCAGTGCAAGTGCTTTTCTTCTTTCAACTAAGAATCAGATTGGGATTTCGGAAGGAAATGACAGTTAATAAAACTGCGATAATTCAGGAACATGGAATATTTTAAAATTGGTTCTCTACATCTTTTAAGCAAAACCTGCTTCTAAATATGTACCATTTTAGCTATTTTTAGGCAGAATATACAATGAGCAGTAGTGCAATTTGTCCTTCTGTATTCATTTTCCAATAGCAAACATCAACATTTCTGGTTTTACTTCAATTTCACCTGTGCAGCTTTACCTGGAAAATATGAGTAAAGGGCTATACATGTTACTAAATACTTAGCTAGCCAATAAAACTATAAAATTAGTCATCAAACATGCATCTACTACAGCATTTTAATGTGTTGTGGGTGTTTTTGCCAGCTAGGTATGCAGCACAATCAGCCAGCTGTCTGCTGAAGCAGCCAGCAATCAAGAGAAAATGGAAACAAAATGCTTTTTAACAGTTAAAACGAGTTAAGAACAGTTAAAACAACATTTTGTAACTAACTGCCCCAGTTAGAGATTTTTATATCACTTCTTAGGTGAAGGGCTGTGAAATATGAGATACAAAACCTTTCAACATATTTCTCACTCTCTGATAATATCACATTTATAATGTATATCCTCTCGGTAGGAGATACCAGGTAACATGTTTGTCTCTTAAAGGAACAGACCTGTAAACAGAGCACTATATCCCTGACAAGATGTGTAGGCTGGATTGCTGGTGAAAGGGCTGGAAGGCATGTCCTGTGAGAGTAGCTGAGGACTTCGCATTTGTCTAGTTTGGAGAAAAGTAGGCTGAGGTGATCTCATTACTCTCTACAGCTTTCTGAGGAGGGGAAGTGGAAAGCAAGGTGCAAATCTCCCTGATATCCGATGATAGGATATGTGGAAATGGTTCAAAGCTGTGCCAGGGGAGTTTTAGGCTGGACATTAAGAAGCATTTCTTTACAAAAAGGATGATCAAATAGTGGAAGAGGCTTTCTAGAGAGGTGGTCAATGCACCAAACCTGTCAGTGTTTAAGAAGCATTTGAACAATGCCCTTAATAACATGATTTAACTTTTGGTCACCCCTGAAGTGGTTGGGCAGTTGGACTAAATAATCATTGTAGTCCCTTCTAATTGAAATATTGAATTCCTTTCTCCCTTCCCTTCCTTCCCCTTCCCTTCCTTCCCCTTCCCTCTCTTTGCTGAACATCTGCATCTGGCTGTGGTAGTATTAATCAGAAAAAAGCACACTTCTGCAGCAGAAGCTAACGCCATGAAGGAGAGAAGGTAGTGAACATGGACTTGAACCTTTTGTATTGTTCTTCCTCATATATGGGTTCACATATCTCTTTCCCCTTCTTGAATCAGTTTCAGTTATTCTAGGGTAATTTTATTGCCTGATATATTTTTGGTATTTTATTCATAATTAAAATGTTCAAAACAATCTTACATGAGAGAAACATATTTTTTGCTATTAATAAATAGGTTTTCCAAAGGCTCAAAAATCAAAACTCTTAAAAGCATCCCCAGTTTTTGGTTCAGCTTCATGGTCTTCTGCTGTCTGACTCAAGTTCAGTATGTTACTGCCAATGCTAATGTCTTAATTTGGCTGAGATGAAAACTTGCCCCAAAATAGTCCCTGTGCCCCACCTACAGATGAGTCCATCCTTCCCCATAATGCTGAGGAAGATATGCAGGTCCCACATACTCTCTCCTAGAAGATGAGTGAAAGAGAGAGGTTCCAGCAGCTGAAACTCTGTTAACAATCCCCAGAGGGGTATGTATACTGTGTTTTAAAGCTGTGGCTGCATGGTAAGAGATGACAGAGAGGTTTTCTGATCACAGTTCACAAACGTTTTCTGAATGAACACTGACAGTGCCTGTAACAGCAGGTACAACCTAAACAACAGTAGTGCCTGCTTCTCTACCAGGCCAGATCATTTCCTGGAATAATTTATGCACCAGGGTTTGGGAATCCTTGTTGTAAACAGAACTTCAACAGTAACAAAGGGAGTTCTGAACAAAAATCTGCTAATTTCTCAACATAAAGGCACAAACAAAAAAAAGGAGAAAAGATGGTTTACAGGTAATGCTATTTTCTATAAATTAATGTATTTTTACACTTCATGAAAAAAGCTGTGGTTGGAAGGGACCTCTAGTCAAGGTCCACATGACAGTTTTCTTTCTTCACAGGCAACAGAGTATGGGAGTGATTTGTTTATAAGATCTTTGTCAGAGTTGAAAAATTCTGTTGTAGAGAAGTTGTTGAGCAGCATCTTTTCCACCATATTAAACCACCATATTATTCTAGCATAGATTTTATTCCTATGAATGCCATAAGCAGAATGGTTGAGATTGGAAGGGACCTACAGAGGTCATCTTATCCAACCCTTCTGCTCTAGCAGGGTTACCTAAACCCACTTGCCTGGGACCATATCCAGTTAGGTGTTGGAGTATCTCCAAAGATGGAAACTCCACAATCTCTAAGGATGGAAAATCCACAACCTCTTCCAGTGCTCAGCCACTCTCACATTAAATAAGTGCTTCCTTAACAAATCATACAAAACAATCCACTTTGTTAAAGAAAACATCCTAAAATCTGTGAATTTTAATTTCACCTTCATCTGGAGCATGGGCTTTAAGCAAAGAGGCATACTGGTCCAGTTTAAACTGAATGTTTGCTCTTTACTGCAGTTCATATCTGATAAAATTTTGGAAAAGTTTTTGTATTACAGAATTCTACAGGGAGATCCTTCCTTTGAGAATCACGTGGCAAGAACATTTCATAATAATCTTGCTGAATTTCCAAACATTCAGTATGCATTCTTTCCATTCCTTTACAGGAATGATAGATGTGCCCTTCTGAGCAGCTGTATATGAGGGTTATTTACACTTTATTATTTCATGCTCACTACTTCCTTTTACACAGCCCCTACTGTTACATTGCTTAATATATTTTGAGACATCATACATAAAATAAATGAACAAAACATAGGCAGTTCTTTGCCAAGCAAAGACAGATGTCCATCAACTTCATTCACTGCAACAGGAGCTCATGTTTTAAAATGGCTAACAGCTTAGTGAGATAGTAGGTAGCTAACAAGTCTGAAAAATCTGAGTAACCCTGAATTGAAAGAAGCTGCACCTTAACTTACCACTCAAGCTGCTGGTTAGATGCCTCTCGATCTGAACAACAGCCATTCTCTCCAATGACCATTCACAAAAGAAACAAGAAAGTAATCAGAATGTGATGGCAGCATTTCCCTAAGAAAGATCGATTTCTTAGAATTGATGACAGCCCTGCCATGGAAAATTGATAACAGAGAAAAAAAAATTAAACTGAGTTTTAAACTCTCATTAAGTTTTAATAAAATGCAATGAAAATTCACTAGAAAGGATGCCAGTGTGAGTAAGCACCAGAGTGGACTGTGAACTAATCAACTGTATGCTACTGGATGCCCACCTCAAGGAGCTGACAGTAATATGACTGTAACATGAATGGGAGATGTGTGATTTTCACCCCATAAGAATTTGAGTTCAATCCTTACTGTTCACCCCACAGTGAAATTCCCATCAGACAAGATGGACAGCCCAGTTATCACTAAGGGTCTACACTTGCATAATACAAAGTAAGAAGGAAAAATGAGGAAACCTTTGAAACTAATGGCATATAAATAAAAATATAATTCATGAATAATAAATAACACATAGTTTTCCAACCACAATTATAACATAGTCTATTTTCTTTGCCATTTTAATTTAGTAAATTATTTATAGGGTTCCATATACTAAGGAATAATCCCAGTTTATTATGTTTTGACATAACTCTCTTTTAAATAAATTTGAAATTCATGAGAGCGGCATGTACATAATGTCTTTCCAGTAGTGAAGAATGATGCTAGTACAGCTGTTATCTCCAAGTTCTGGGGCGTAGCTTTGTTACTCTTTTCTGTAGTATTAGAAGCCTTAATGGTTACCAAAGACGTGGTCTGTTTGCTTTTTAGCAATATTTCGCATGTAGCCTCTTTCTGAAAACCAGGAAGCTTGTATGTGTTCCAGAGATAGAATTAGTCCCACACAGTGGTGCTAGTTCACTGACAACCCATACGACACCTAGGAAAGTGATCCCTTCTCTTATGTGTCAACCACAATTTTTCCACTGCACAATACTTTGAAAAAATTACAAATTCATGAATATGAATCTATGTGTGAGGATCAGATTTCATGCAGTTGTTTCATATGTTACTGAAAAATGACTCAGGAACAAGAATATTTACAAATATCAGATTACAAGAATGCTGCATTTTGAGGGCAATATTTTTATTAACTCCATTTCTGTTACAAAATTATTTTGGTCTATGAAACTATTTTAGAAGCAGAATTGGTTGTTGACAATGGAAGCTTAGTGCAATAAAGACAGAACTTGCCCTCTGTTCTCTTAGAAGACAAGAGTAGTGAAAAAGGGGATTTGTTAACAAGATTCCCTATCAAAAGACCAGAAACTTACAGATCAAAACAGTTAATTTTCTGATCAAAACCCAGGATCATTTCCGGGAAGTGAAAGATTTCCGACAAGAACCTTCAATAGCGGAGATCACTGAAACTAATCTACTTCAATGCTTAAGTATACACAATTCCTCTTGCTGCAGTTTCAGCACATTTGTGCTATCTTCCTTAAAAGTAACAAAATACAATTTTTTTTTTTTGTAGCAAATATTTACACATTTATTGTGTTTCCTTTAAGTCTTCTCTAAATACTATTATTTTAGTCTTTCCTGGAAGCATCTGCTTTTTTAACTTCTGATCATGCTGGCTGCTTCTCAGCAGACACATTTCCTTTTTTTTTTTTTAAATCATGAACAATTTTCCAGTTAAGCCCTTACCAGTGCAAGTAGAACAGAATGATTGTTTCACCTCTCCTGTGAAAGTTGCTTTTTTTTACATATTCTAGATACTTCTGGCACTTTCCAAAATTGTTTGAGCATTACTTGCTCACACACTGTGATGTGAAATGGTGGAAAACCTGATTTCCTTCTAGACTGTTAGAATACCCTAAAGCCTTGATTTTATGGTAAAAAATAAGATCTACTTTTGATTTGTTTTGTAGAAAAACTTGTGAAAGTATTCCAATCTACTTTCAGAATTGCATTCCTTAACCTTTTTGGGGGATTTATAAAAGCACACATATTTACAATATGGCTTTATGTAACAACTGCCGCTGGAGAAGGGTATGCAATTTAGTTACCTTATTACCTTTCTTACATAGATTCAGACTAGCATACCAATCCCCTGCAGCATCACAGAAAATCAAAGACATCAGGGTTGAAAAGATTTATTAGGTTTTCTAGTCCAATGTTATCCTGATGAAATACTAATTAAAAGCAATCTAGAGTGACTGGCCAGTGAGTATGCTTGTGATAAGCAGTATGAGTAAAGCGAGGTTCCCGTCCTTCAGGAGGGTAGGTATGAGCACTAGTTTAGCTGTTTCCCCTTTACCAGCCTTCACAAAACTTAAAAGAATATTATATTAGAGTTTTGAACTTTGACTCTTGACTCAGATTGGGCTGAAACTGGACGAAAGATTCAAGTTCACTGAAGTGGGAGGTCAGGCCAGTAACCGTATGACAACCGTGTCAAGCTTTGCTTCATAAGAAACTAACTATAAAGAGCAAATTTGTTCTGGAAAAGATGCCTACTTTGGAACATGAGGCAAGCACACAAAACACCAGTAGACAGAAAAAGACTGGATAAGCTCAAAATAATGACTTCAAGTCTGTGAAGTCTTTAAGTTCTCCCCAAGGATTCTTTTGGGGCAGTAAATGCTGAAGAAACCTTAAAAGTCCTACAAATGATGCAAGAACATACATAAAAAACACCACTAAGAATCAGCTCTCAGCCTGATACGCTTAAGAGAAGTGAAAAAAACCCCTCAACACTTAAAACCCAAACCAGTCGTTATCCTTCAATGAACCAAAGTACAGGGGGAATTAAAAAAAAAAAAATCCTGAACTTTAAGAAAAATTATGTGCATTCATGAATGATATAAATGTTTTCTAACATTTTTAATATATTCATTATGGATAAATTACATCATATTTATTTCTAGTACTCATGCATTTGTGTTGTCTGCTTTTCTGGAATTGCTGGAAACATTTGGGTTTGTGTCTGCTACATGGTTAAGAAAAGTATTTATATTTAGATACTTCCTTTTATTATTCAATACGACTAATCCCATTAGCTTCTAATAGACCTACTTGTATCATCTTCCCAAGAATGGGCATCGTGGTTCAAGCCCAGCCAGCAACTTAGAACCACGCAGCCGCTCGCTCACTCCCTCACCTCTTCCTTCCTCCCCCCGCTCCCAGAGGGATGGGGAGGAGAATTGGAGGAATGTAACTCCCATGGGTTGAGATAACAGCACTCCAGTAACTAAGGTATAATACAAACCACTACTGCTACCAATAATAATGACAAGAGGAATAACAAGGGGAGAGGACACAACCGCTCACCACCCGCCGACCGATACCCATCCCGACCCAAGCAGCGACCTGGGCCTTCTGGGTAACTCCCCCCAGTTTCTATACTGGGCATGACGTGCTGTGGTATGGAATACCCCTTTGGCCAGTTTGGGTCAGGTGTTCTGTCTCTGCTTCCTACCTACTACCCCTCCTCCCTGGCAGAGCATGAGACTGAGAAAAGTCCTTGGTCGGAGTAAACATTACTTAGCAACAACTAAAGACATTGGTGTCACCGCGTTGTTCCCAGGCTGAAAGTCAAAAACACAGCACTGCACCAGCTACTAAGAAGGAGAAAAAATGACTGCTATAGCTGAACCCAGGACAATGGGTTACATACAAAAAACAAAGGACAACAGAATAGGCACCTTGATACTGATTTGATAATACAATACAAAAAAGTAGTATTTCAGCTCAAAACAGTGAAAGAACTGTTCTTCAGTGCCAGCATCAGTGAACAAGATTCTGTTCACGAGTCTGCCATAACCTCAAGCAAATCACTTCTGAATTTTTATTTATCTGTAACACAAGGATGATCTCTCAGCTCCCTTCAAATGTTTCTTATCCTTAAACTTAAAAATTCAATTTACAGCTAACTAATAGAAAATGGTAGAAAAGGCAATCAGGGTATCAGACTTACTACTTAAGGTGGACAGGGCTGCTGCAGAGATGGTAATTTAGACCACTCTAAGCTCTCATTAATGGTGGAAAAGGGAAGTGCTAGAGCAAATTAAACAGATGATATCCAGGTGGAAAAGGACTTCATAACTTGCCATCACTGGTAGAGAGAGCTACCAGTTACGGAGGAGATCAGTAACAATTTTGCCTCCTAAGGCATGGAGAAGGAATATTTAACAGCCCATGACCACAACCTCTATTTCAGGCTAAGCCAGCATAGCTCAACTGTTGGCTTGTGTGCTGAGTTCAGTTTTACTGACATTTCCTTGAAGCAGATGGGGAAGAGTTGCTTTGGCAGTTCATAGCAGCCAAACAACTGAACACTTCCTTCCAAGAAGAGCTGCCGCCTCATCCATGCTCGTAGCACTTGGAACTGTTAGATGCCATATAAATGCAGCATGTGAAGGGCCAAACAGATCTCACAAACAGGAACCTGTCCAAATGCTGCTGGTTATGTCAACTCCAAGATAAGCAGTCTGTCAAGTTTTGGAGTTCTACAATTTAACGAATAGGAAACTTCCTTTCACCATGCATAGATCCAATAAAAATATGTTTCTAGTCATTTCCACAATACAAAAAGAGCAACTATTCAAAAAAACATGTAGCTTCTTTATTGGAATAACGGTCTGCACCACTGGTAACCTAATAGTGGAAACCCTGGGGAAAAAATTGCAATGCAAATTAAAAAAAAGGGGAGTGGGGTGGGGGGGGAAATAGAGTCAGGAATTTAGCTAGAGAAATAAAAAAAAAGAGAGACCCCAGCCACTGTTCCTTAGTACCTTATACTCCATATGGTTTCTTCCAGAATACTCTTTCTTCCCAGTCATGCCTCAAACTACTGCATTTGCTTCCTTCCAAGAATTTACAGCTGCACCTCCTTGGACATTTGGCAGAGTGTCATCAGCGGTCCTAATTTACTTCATGAAGTCTTGTGTTTTCTTAGTGACTGCCATGGAATTGACCAGCACTTTAGCAGTAGCAGTTTTTACAAATCACTTCAAAAGCAGTATAAATTTTCCATCATTCATGTACCTGCTGAAGTCTTCATAGAGCCATAAAATCGTTTGGGCTGGAAGGGACCTTAAAGCTCATCTAGTTCCAACCTCCTGCCATGGGCAGGGACACCTTCCCCTCGGCCAGGTTGCTCAAAGCCCCATCCAAACCGGCCTTGAACACTGCCAGGGATGGGGCAGCCACAGCTTCTCTGGGCGCCCTGTGCCAGTGTCTCACCATGTTCACAGAGAAGAATATTTTCCTAGTATCTAATCTAAACCTACCCTCTCTCAGTTTAAAGCCATTCCCCTTGTTCTATGCCTACATACCCTTGCAAAAAGTCCCTGTTCAGGTTTCTTGTCGGCCCCTTTAGGCACTGGAAGCTGCTCTAAGGTCTTCACGGAGCTTTCTCTTCTCCACGCTGATCAAGCCAAACTCTCTCAGCCTGTCGCAGGAGAGGTGCTCCATCCCTCTCATCATCTTCGTGGCCCTCCTCTGGACTCGCTTGAGCAGCTTCACATCCCTTTTTGTCAGGGGCCCGAGAGCTGAATGCAGTACTCATGTCAGGATCATATCACTACCTGTCACCCATGCTTGTAATTGTTAATCTCTACACCAGATTTCTCACTTTGCCCTGCTCCAAGGTGAGTATCGATGGAAGTGTTTTACAGGGGCTTTGTTGAAGAGCGTAATTATAGTAGCTGTCTCTGTTCAGTTCCTGACATCTCTGCCTGTTCACACACTTCGTAACATAAATGTCACTAGCTCCGGCTCTCCTTAAGAGCCCACAGGCCTGGCGTTTCCCACTCTATCC
>NW_009945041.1:13268-49368 GCF_000696875.1 Nestor notabilis | reverse complement strand
GACTCCCAGCCCACCGGGGCAGTGAGCAGGGATCTCGCCCCTTCGCCAGCGGTTCTGTTTCGTTCCCCCGAGTTCTCCCTCGTCGGTTGCCTGCCACGCACGTTTCATGCTCCTTTCGTAAATCAAAGTGGGTAGTGTTGCTCATGGGTGGCCTGCAATAACTGGCGGTAGTTCACATGCTTCCTAACAAGTTCCTTACTGAGAGAACCCCTGCTGAGCCTGTGCTGCACTTGCTTGATTGGGGTATAGACTTGAGCAAGGCTCTCATACTCCTAGTTACTTCTACAATGAAGCACACACAGAGCGAGAAGTCCAGCCCCTGAACTGCTTTTAGTGTAAGGGAACACAATAGGTAAACAACAGTAAAAGCACAGACAGAAAGATTCTGTCTTGGAAGAGCTCACTGAAGAACCAAGATTTCTCTCTTTTAAATGAACTCTCCCCACCCCCCATCTACTGGTTGATAGATTCCTCTCTACTTCACAGATGGGCCAACCTGACATGTTAGCTAGTTTCTCTGGGCCATGTCCAGTCAAGCTGGAAGATACCCAAGAGTGGAGAACCTGAAAGCCTTGCTCGGCCCCCCTGCTTAGGCACTGAGCACCCTCCCAGGGAAGAAAGATATCTTCCAATCTCTTGTGAGTGACCTAGATTGTAATGAGTATCTTCTGCCTTATGTGCTCCTCTGAGAAGAGTCTGTTATCGCAGTGCCCTTCTGTGAAGGAGCTGATGACAGCCAGAAGAGCTCTCGTTCACCAAGTGCTTTCACCTTTTCTGAAGTTGAACAAAAGCCCTTTTGCTGCTTCTCTTGCCATATGCCATCTGCATGCAGCCCCCTCTACATCCCAGTGGCCTTCACTTGTCTTGCTCTATGGGGTCAGTATCTGTCTTAAGATGACCTGAGGATCTTAAACTGAACCTGGCATTTGCTGATGCTGAATTCCAGGAGGTTCTCATCAGCCCATATCTGCGGTCTGTCAGAAGAGCAGCCTTCTTCTCCCGCGTATCTACCATAGCGCTCAGTCTGGGAGCATATGAAAACTTGCTGAGAACACATTCTGTCCCATCATCTAGGTCACTGGTAAAGATCACCCAGTCTTGGCTTCAGTATCAGTATTTTGGAGGGACACTACTAGTAACCAGCCACAACCTATACTTTGCATTGCTGATTAAAACACTTTGAACTCCGAGCTGTAGTCAATTTTTCATGGATCTTCTAGTCCACTTATCCAGCACATATCTTTTCCATATCTTTACCCACCTGCCAGTTTTTACTGTATCTAAAGGCAAATCTAAAATTTACAGTGCATGTGGACAGCTTTGACAAGTGACACACTATTATCAGGTATATGGGTATCTGAACAGAGAGTGCAGTAAGTAGCCTCCTGCCTCTTCCCCAGTATATGCACTTCAGCATCAGGCTCCTGAATGAACCATTAGCAATGAATAAGAAGGGGAAAAAACAAAGAATAATTTTCAAAAAAATTTTGCAGAGAATACTGATTACTTCAATGCATCCCTAATTTGAGCATTGCCTAACAAAGAGGTCTGATTTTCACTGAAATCTGTGATGGAGCTCAGATATTTCTAGACATCACAGCTTGCTGATAATTTTTGGCTTTCTAAAAAGTGATGCCTTGAAAACTTCCCTTTCTGTCATGCAGTTTGTTCCCTAGCAAGCAGGCCACACTAACTGATCACAGTCCAATGACCTGCGATCCACCCTTGCTATGTTCCTTGATTTTAATAGCCCGTATGCTCGAAGTTCCCATGTTTCTCCCTTTCATTCTAATAATGGAACTAGTGTTTATTCCTTAAAATATTGAACAACCTAGTTGGAAGTGACCCTTTTGTATAAGAAAACGCTCCTACATATGTTTATTTTCTCTTTCCACATGAATCTGACTTTTAAAAATAAAATGAAAATGAATTTCTCTCGTTCATGCCAACATGAGTTCACTAATTCAATCCAGAGCATCACTAAGCTTGCATTACAGTCACCGTTTAAGTAATCACTATTCTGGGGGAAAGTCTCAATTCAGGAAAGTATTTCAGTACGTATTTATGGTTAAACATGTGCTTAAACCTACAGTTATTCAACAAAGCACTGCAGCCTATACTAGAGTATGTGCTCAGATCTCTTGCTGAGTCAGGGCTTTAGTCTGGAGCAAAAAAACAAACTTAAAATTGATCTTGCAGGCGTAGTTAACAAAAGCACCCAGGAAGAATGACAAAAAAGTTGTTCAATTTGTAGCATGATTACAAAGCCACTTATAGAGAACTCAGTGACGCCAGCACATCTGTGCAGTAAGAAGTATGGATCACATAAGTGGATATTCCTATGGCTTTTACAAAATCCCTGCATAGATTCATGCAAATGGCAAAATCAAAGCAAATGATCCGTACAACTTCCAAGGCTTCAATACATGCACTTTTCATTCTCTGGCTGACAAGGAAGCCACAGCTTTTGTGTCAGCTTTAATGGTACAACTCAGCAAGCCATTTGCTTGATTAGCAGTGGTGAGTAGATAACAAGAAAAGGGTCCTGACAAAGCCTCTTGCATCTCAAGGGTTTTGCAAACAGTTGTCAAGACTTCTGCATTATTAAATGGATCTACACTCATATTCTCAGCACAAGTCTGAAACTTCAAAGCCCTTGTGTAACTCATGTAAGTGTGTAGTGACAACATGGATCAGACAAACACCAGAAAAAAGCATGCATTAAACTACTGTCATGCTTCCTTTCCTAAATATCAGGCCTGCTGCAGAGAGCAATGTCTGTGTTTTATGGCGTTTTGTGAGTAGGTTCTTTGTAATTCATGCTAGATATCACCAAAGGGTGCCCAGTGCCCCTCACAACAAGCTGTATCAACATGGGCAGATTGCAGGACATTGATTGTTTCTGCCCTTTTGTAGGCTGTATGGACAACACACACATGAGCAACATGGAAAGAGCAGAAGCTGAGCAGATGCTTACTGTCTCTCGCTGTGAACCTGTGCTTGGTGGTGGTAGCTCTATATGGGCTGCAGCAGCAGCTGCAATGGGAATTTTCACCACATTATATCCCACCTCAGAGAAGGTGCCTAGCCCTTGTGCATGGCTGCTTTGAGTCTGAGGAGAAAATATGTTGATTCTTACAGATGCTGTGTCTGGAAGAACTCAACCACCATCCCATTCAGCATTCTTTAGGCCAAAACTGTTCTATCCCCCTCATTAGCAGACCTAGAAAATATGTAAGTCCCTAAGATCTGAGTTATTTGTGTCTTTTGGTAATGACTATGTACTCACTGCCATCTTCATCAGCTTATTTGGATCTCTGTGATGTTTTAATTTGATGGCATTCAGAAGCAGGAATACTTTACACTTATAAACAAAAAAGCTGAGGCCTAGTTTCAACAATGTGTGATTAATGGCAGGCAGCATTGGGAGCCAAAATATCTCCCCAGGGGTTTTTTTTTTCAATTGCTTTCAGGGGAGTGAAGCAGACACAACAGTTACCAGTTACAGCAATGATTAAAAGCAGCACAAAAGCAGACACTTCTTTAGGTTACAGGAGAAAGCGGCCTTTCTCCTTATGCAAGAAAGTGTGTAGCGTCCCTCTGCAGCACATATATGCCATGCTTTTATCGTTTTAGGTGAGAATACAAAAGTAAAGAGAGTAGTTTATACACATAGGAAAAATAAGGGAGGGACACACAACAAAAAGGCCAAGTGAAAAAAAGAAGCAGCATCCAGTTTGCCCTAAAGAAAAATGAGTATTCACACTATGTTGCACCAAGCCATAGTGGTACAGAGTGATGAAAGGAAGATGCAGGTGAATTCTGCTTTTTGAACTCTTCTGCTGCAGCAGAATCATAGATTCAACTAGGTTGGAGAAGACCTTTAAGATCATCAAGTCCAACCATTGCCCCAGGACTGCCAAGACCACCACTAAACCATATCACTGAGGGCCTCATCTACACGGTTTTCAAACACTCCCAAGGATGGTGACTCCACCACTGCCCTGGGCAGCTTGTTCCAATGCCTGAGAACCCTCTATTGAAGAAATTGTTCCTAATATCCAGTGGTCAAGCAGGACCTGCCCTTCATGAACCCATGCTGACTAGGCCTGATCCTGGCAACAAATCCATCATGTCAGTCTCCCCAGTAGCTGGCACTTAGTCCTTGCAGCAGTCATGCACTGGGATAAAGAGTGAGACTATGCTGTTAGTTAAGGAAGGATTTAATAGGAAGGTAGGACAGATTGCAGTGATCAGGCACCAGGCTTAGTCAGACCGACATACTGCAATGTACTGACCAGTCTCAGCTTTCACACAACTGGATCCTTTTACAACACTTTCTGTCTGCATCCTCCCTCTTCTTCCTGCCCTGTTCCTGTCCCATACACATTTCCTCAGTAGCTGAACCAGTATCAGCAATCCTTTCAGCATCCTGCACCTCTGTTTTGCATCCTTACCAGTCACAAAGCCCCAGTATGCTGGCAGTTTCTTGACAGCCCATGAATTACTGTGATTGACCAAGTTTATTTCTCACCTTTGTCACCAGTTCATTTCTCTGCCAAGTTTGTGTCTCTGCGTGTCTTTTTCATGGCTTCCCTCTTTTCTTTAGTACCCTATTTGAGAAGGTGTTTGACCAGGTAATCACTTCAAAGGTTCTAACTCCAGACCTCTTACGTCCTTCCAGGAACTTGTGCCTCCTTCTTTCTTAGTCTCTAACAAAAATAAGATAAACTGAGGTATCATGGGAGGTGTTCCACAGTTGGACAGCAAGATCAGGAGGGAGGCAAGCATGGGAAAGGCCTCGGGAGTGCAGCTCCCTGCAGCTCCAACCTGAAAAGGCTTACATCTGGGATTACTGAAATGATCCAGTTCCATGAAGATTGTCGGAATAGTTCAACATTTGTGCACACACACTTACGCTTTTTCACAAGTTTGCTATTTTTTTTTCCCTCATCCAGAACAGGAATCCACATTTTTACCCACAACAGTAGCTTGAGTTTTCCAAATAGCTGCTGTTACTTTACCACAAGGAGTAATGAGGTCTCTTAATTTTTCATTATGTGTTTGGGACTAGGCATGCATAAAAAAGGAAGAGACAGAGACAAAGAGTAAGAAGATAAAGATTATCCCTAAAGACAAAAAATATAACCAAGACCTTGTCTGGATCATCTTCTGTTTTCGCTGTAATCTGTATTCTTGCTTTTGAAGTAATTTGGAATGTTTACTGGAGCTTTTCATAACTTTAATTTCCTGCAGCATCTTCTAAGAAAAATACCCAGCAGGCTGAGCTTCATTAGAACTATTTCCAGCAGTGCCATATAACAAAGATATTTGTACAAAACTTATATTTTCTTTGGACTTCATTGTGAGGCACACTAACAGATATAAAATAATTGATATGTGCACAGCACAGACCCACAGTTGTAAACTTCTTCAGCAGGCTGCATATACCTGTTTCAAAAACACCAACAAGAATTTTGCTTCAGGTTTGTTTTTTTTTTCCCTCCCAGGGCTACACGCATTAGTTTTGCCAAAGACAAAGTTAACATGATAATGTTTATTGATGGCATGTGATAGTGGCAGTGGTTTGCCACAATAGTTAGTCTGACTTAATATGATCTTTATAACGGTAGCATAAATGTTTACAAATGTGGCATTAGAAGACATGTGATGACCCTGTTGATGTGCTCGTGGCCTTTCATCTCCCTCTGGTGGCCCGACTGCAGGCCACCGTCTGACTGCAGACCATCTGAGCTGGCAGAGCCAGCCTGCCTGCTCAGCCAGCCCCGTGTTGTGCACTGACAAACACTAAGGGTTCAGCCCAGTGGTGGTAACTTCATGGAATCATAGAATCAAGTAGGTTGGAAAATACCTTTAAGATCATCAGGTCCAACCTTTACCCCAGGACTGGCAAGTCCACCACTACACCATGTCACTGGGGGCTTCCTTTCAGGCATCCTGGAAAGTGTTGGCACTTGAGATTTTTCACTGCTTGGAGCTGCATGGCTTGGGTGAGGTCCCTTCCATAACAACCAGCATTCTCACTCCTCTGTATTACCATGTCCCCTCTAGAAGCCAGGGGAAAAAAATCCCATGAGGCTCAAAAATTGTCCACCACAGAGCCTCATTACAAGGATTATTTCTTGCCTTGGCAAAAATGCCTTATTTGCTTTGTCCAAGTTGCAAGGGCTGTTAGGCTAAGAAGAAGAAAATGCAACTCTGAGAACCATTTCTCCTTAGCATATTAATTGTTTCCTTTCCTGTAGCAGACAGAAAAAAGTGCTTTTCAAGTATAATATTTTATCCTACTCACAGGAACAACCTGATAGTATTTTTATTTTTGTGAGAGAAACAGACATGTTGTTGATAGCTGCTGCAACACAGCTGCTCAGTGATGAGAATATAAACATATCTCCACCTTTCCTCTACACTGATACCTCTGTAAGAATATTGTGTTGTAGAAATGCAGTTTACAAAGTATCTATCTGTTGAGTTTTTGAAGTCTCGCAGCACTTTGGATCAGCTTATCACTTTATAGAGGGGTTGAGGAACAGGCAAACATGGAAACTCATGTTTGTGTCAAGTCTGAGTCTGAACGTGATTATCAGGCAACAGTCAGATAGGTGCAGCCTCATATTCACAAGTCCTGGTCTTCAACCACTCTGATATCTGGTCATTTAGCGACAGGACAAGGGGTAATAGCTTTAAACTGACAGAGGGGAGATTTAAATTAGATGTAAGGAAGAAATCCTTTACTATGAGAGTGGTGAGGCCCTGGCACAGGTTGCCCAGAGAAGCTGTGTCTGCCCCATCTGGCAGTGTTCAAGGCCAGATTGGACAGGGCTTTGAGCAACATGGTTTAGTGGAAGGTGTCCCTGCCCAAGGCAGGGTGGTTAGAATTAGATGATCTTTAAGGTCCCTTCCAACCCAAACCATTCTATGACTCTATGATCTTATAAAGATGGACTTCAGGATTCAGTGTATTTTGTAGTGACACTAAAATAAAAAAAATACTTTTCTCATTAATTTTGGTAGAGATAGAACCCATGTACCTCATCAAACAAGGAACACAAGACACCGCAAAAAGACCCACCTTCTCAAATTATGACAAAAGTAAATATTTTCTTCTCCCTGTGCAACTCACTTCAGCTAGAGATGGTCCCTTTGTTTATTTCCCTGTGGGAAGAGAAAAAGTTCAGTTTCACAGCTTTAACCCATACCCAGGAGCTGCTCATATATTATATGTTGTCAGTGCTGAATTGAACTTGGACAAGGCAGATGACTCCTTAAACAAAAATAAAAATCTTTGGGAGCTGTCAGACTTACTTTGATTTCTCAGTGAGAATCTTCAGCAAGAGGAAAAGCAGAAAGAAGGAAAACAAGTCATTCTCTACCAGTTTCAGCAACAGACAGCAAACTGCCTGTGCCTAGGCAACAGAAAAAGGAATAAAGGAACTCAACTTGGGTCATTATGAAACCAAGGGGGCAACTTGAAAGGGCAACCTGTCATGCTTGTTCCTATTTTGGCTATAAAACACTTGCAGGAAACAAAACCTGGATCTTTTCACCTGAATATGGTATGTAAGTGCTTACATTTGGAGAAAATCTGTCCTATTTACCTGTGTTTAAAACAGTTTATACAAGGTAATTCTGTTTTTCTGCTTTCTTAGAGGCACAACTAAAAAATGTGTAGTCTCAGCTAATTCCATTACTTGATTTACACAAGAAAGAAAGATAAACGGAACAATGATTTTTTTCCCAGACTGAGACACCTTTTTTGAGTACAGGCCTAGAGGTAAGAACAGCCTGCTTCTGATCCCTGTGGTTCTCCTCTGTTGGAGGATGGGTGTAATAATAACAGTAAGAGAGCCATAACTTCTTTATTAGCCTGCTACACGAACCAACTATTTAATATCTGGAAAGCACTTTTAGCCTTTAAAAAGTACACAGGATTCTGATTTGTGTTCTCTTTTTGTATGTGTTCTCTTATTGTCTATGTAAGAAGACTAACTGACCTTCTCAAACAAGACAGGAATGTCTGTCTAAGGAAAAAACACGACAGTGTAGGCAGATTTTGCATACCAGTATGCAAAAGTGGCACATAATCAAAACTTGACTGCATTTGTACTATATAATAAAATTATACATGAATTAATGGGTTTTTTTTTAATAGAGCAACTAGCTAAAGGGCTATGCACTAGCAAAACTCAAGTGTCTGCTTAACAGAAGTCCACACGAATAGGAAATCAGTTGAAATGTGCTTCTCTAGCACATCTCAGTCTAGCATGGTATCTCATGGTCTACTTAAGGACAAAGACAGTCCTACTGGAGTCAAAAAGGTACGCACGTAAATGCATTAACGACTTTGCTGGGCCTGGAAGGGAGAAAGTGGGCAGCTGTCATTGAATACCTCCCTGCACACATAACTCTCCTTTGGTCCTGGAGACATGCTGGGTGGGCTAAACCAGCCCAGCCTGGAACAGCTGTGGAGCACTGTCTTCTTCGTATCTTCCTTTGTGTTCCTGTGGTGGTCACAGGAATTTCAGTGGGGAATGGTAGGAAACAGCACTGAACTGCGGGTTCATATTCAGACACTCCTGCAACTAGATGAAGCAAGAGAAAAGACAAAGAAAGTACATGGGATAAGCAAGTGAAAACTGATGCTTTTTTTTTTTTCTTTTCCAAATGAGAAAGATGTGTAAAGAAGTGACAGTTTTTAGACAAAGGTGAGATGAGTAGGTAGGGAAGCATGTATTTCCATGTTCTTGAAGAACTGTTCTTTTACAGTAGCTAGTGAAAGGAAAACTGTGCAAGGCTATAAAACTGCCTTGGCAGGATGCCTTCAAACCAGTGTGGGTTTTTCTGAATTCAATGGTCAACTTGTACCACACACCAGACTTAGAGCTTTACCACACTGCAGATCTACCCTGTAGCTATGCTGCACTGACCAGCAATCTCCATCAGTTTAAGGGTACTCATGCTGCATGCTCTGAAGTAGCAGCAAGGTGCAGTTTCTTTCCTTCAGGTACTGCATCCACTTGGGGTGGAGTTCGTTTTCTTCTGCAGCCCAAATCATGCTGAGTCTTAAATTTATGGTGAAAATAGAGTTAATAGCAAAACCACCAATGTTTTAGCTATTTCTGAATAGCTCTTGCTCATCATCTGTTTCTCACTCCTCCCCCAGGGAGTTGTCTAGGCTTGGGCAAGAGATTAGGAGGGGGAAGGGCTGGAACTGCTGACCCAAACTGATAAAAGAGATATTCCATACCACATATCACCATGCTCAACAATAAAACTGGGTGAGAGGAGTTTTGTCCTGAGCAGCCATTACTTGGAGACCAGACGGGCATCAGTCTGCTGGTGGGAGGTGGTAAGTGATTGCCTTTGCAACACTTGTTTTTTTTCTTTTTTTTCCCCTTACTTACTAAACTGTCTTTATCTTCACCCATAATTACTTCCCACCTCCCCACACACACACACATTTTTTCCCTCCTGATCCTCTCCCTGTGTCATTGGGAGGTTGGAGTCAGTGCGTGACTGGGAGGGAGCTTAGCTCTGGCTGAGATCAAACCACGTCACCACAGAAACAGGTCAAGTTCAGCGAATCTCAGCAGATTTTATTTTTTTTTTTTGTCCAGGTGGGTGTTTGGAGAGAAATTTCGTTATATTCACACTCTTTTATTCTTGCATGAAAGGTTATGTTATAGCCATGCCTACTCTTCCAGCTGATGGGACTCATTTTCAGTCAGGTCATAAAGGGCATCTTCATCTCCCCCTGCTGTAACCAGAAACTTCCACCAGGTCCCTTCTTGGTTAGAACTTTCTTGTTTCTTTCAAAAAAACTTTCAAAAAGTTTCATCATACTTGTCATCACAGCAAACATATTGTAGCTGTTCAATGGGACCAGCCTGCAAGTGTCATCCAGACCCCAAAACATTTCTCTTTGGCAGATAAATGCAGCCGCAAGACAGCTTTTAAGATAAACAGCAAGCACGCTCAGTGGAACAATCCACCTGCTTTCTTCATTTCCAGCACTCCACTGAGAGGTACAGAGGTTTTAAAGGGAAAATCAGGCTTTAACAGCATCCTTATTAAGCCAAGTTGACTTTCAGAAATAAATTAACTACAGCTGCCACAGAAGTCATGTCCTGCTTGATTTGGAAAACTTAATTCATAAAGTACTAATTATAATTCTATTTACTTCAGCTGGAAATCTCTTCTCCCATGGAAACAGCAGCAAGAAAGCTATATATAATAAAATGCTGCATTTAGATAAAAATCTCTAACATTAATCATACATCATCATGCTGTGTTCAAGTATACTTCAGCTAATCTCCTGTGCAGTGGTTTGTTTTGTCCTTTAATCCTATGAAGGAGTAAAGTACTTCCCTAACAAGAGACAATTTACCAGTAAAGCAATTGCTTTGAAAGCATTCTTTCTGACCATGATTTGTTGTGTCTGCCTTCTCCCACACCATTTTGGCTGCTTTTGTTTTCTGACCTGACACAAAAGATTGGTGTTCAGCCAGCAGATTTATCAATGGGAGTGAACTGACATGACAGCGTTTCTGTGCAGATGAGAGCTGGGACCTAGAGTGCTTACTCTGATCCTGTGTTTCACGAGGATTAAAGAGTGCCATCAGTTTCTGCAAATATTTTCATTTGCAAATACATTTGCAGATGTTGCAGATATATCCATAGCATATCATGAGATGATGTGCTATGGGGCAGATGTCTGACTGCATAGAAGTTTCGTATGCCTCCATCAAGCACTCCAGGGTCCAGCCACTTCGTGATTTGGGAAACAAGACGGCTCTGGTAGATTACTGGTTCTATTTCTACAAGACACTGCTTGTTGCTAGCTAGCATGCTCTGGGGGAAGAGAATCATAGAATCACAGAATCATAGAATGGTTTGGGTTAGAAGGGACCTTAAAGCTCTAGTTCCAATCCCCCTGCCATGGTCAGGGACACCTTCCACTAGACCAGGTTGCTCAAAATGCAGGATATTATCAAACCAATGCTTGTGTCCCACCATGCTTTAGTTGGAAGATGCACCAAAAGCCTTTCTTTAGGAGATATAGGTGAAACTTGTCATCACAGCAGTACACAACGGCAAGAAAAAGTGCAGTGATTGTATGATTCTATGATTATAAGAGAAAACACCAAATGCAAGCAATCCTTTGACCAAGCTGCTTATCTAAGCTTACCCAAAATGGAAAAGAAACTCCTAAGGAAAGCAGGGGGAGTCTTGCCTTTTTCTACTAGGACACTTTGTTTAGTTCCCGGTAAGGCTGAAGCCACAAGAGTATCACTCCAGTTGCCCAAGCAACAGGCGTAACAGCTTAAGAGTATCTGGAAGGTGAAGGCTGTGTATGACATTTTTCCTTTCTCCCACAAATCAGACTCACAGATATATAGTAGGAAAATAGCTGAAGACAACAAAGTACTCACAATGTACATTGCATTTCCTGGCACTGCTCTTGTCCAAACAGACAAAAGAGAGCCCAAAAGCTGTCATTCTTCAAAACAGGCCTTGAAATGCTTTTGAAAGTGATATGGTTTGAAACTTAATTCTTTTTACAAAGTACCTCACAAAACATAGAACTGTTGCCCTCTGTCCCCAGAAACCAGAATAACTACTTCAAACCTGTTTTTTTCTGATTATCCAAGCACAGGTCCTATGTATTAGACATTTAATGATTTTTAAATTGACATTTCGTTCACTTGGTTGAAATCCATGCAAAGAATTAAACATTCATTTCCCTGTGTAACTGAGGCTTAGTCTTTCTCATGTGACAAAGTTCGTGACCTGGGTTTGAAAAGCGCTAGTGTGAGGCTATCAGTTTTCAGGGAAGCTACCTGGATGCAAAAGCAGAGTGTCAGTTGTCAAGTCCACTTCAAGAATCATAGAATGGTTTGGGTTGGAAAAGACCTTAAAGATCATCTAGTTCCAACTTCCCTGCCATGGACGGGGACACCTTCCACTAGACCAGGTTGCTCAGACCCCTGTTCAACCTTCCAGGGATGGGACAGCCACAGTTCCCTGGGCAACCTGTTGCAGTGCTGCACCACCCTTACAGTAAAGGATTTCTTCCTTATGTCTAATCTAAATCTCACCTCTGTCAGTTTAAAGCCATTCCCCCTTGTTCTGTCACTACATGCTCTTGTAAAAAGTTCCTCTCCCAAATTTCCTGTAGGCCCCCTTTAGGTACTGGAAGCTGTTCCAAGTTATCCCCAAAGCCTTCTCTTCTCTAGGCTGAACAACCCCACCACTCTCAGCCTGTCTTCATTAAAGAGGTACTCCAGAGGTACTCAGAGGTACCCCTCTGAGAATCTTCGTGACCTCCTCTGGACTTGCTCAAGCAGGTCCACGTCCCTCTTGTGTTGGGAGCCCCAGATCCTACTGCAGCTCTGAAACATCAAGAAACACTAAGTTGTCCCCTTTCAAAAAAGGGCAGCAATTCATCTTTTTTCATCAGACACACAACAGCCCGACAAGCAAGACTTAATCACAAATGTTTGGTTTTCAGGAGACTTGCAAGGCCAAGACCACCTGAACAGGGGAAGATCTTTCTCACCTCCAACGTTTTAAGTCTAACTTAAAATCTTTAGTGAGATTTAGGTGGGACACTTGTTTTAAGCAGATCCTTTGAAAAAGGGGTGATTAACATTTTTAGAGTTCATATACTGGATGATCAATGTATCAAGCAGTACTACTGGAGAAAATGGCCAGATCATATAGCAAAGCAGAACATTGTACACAAGCAATATAACTTTCTGAGAGATGAAAGAGTTGGATTTTTTCCAACTTTTGGTGGTGAGACAGGAAAAAGAATCCTACCTGAATGAAATGGAAGATTTTGGCTTACATGCATTCCTTTCTTTTAAAAAAATTCAATATTTAAAAAATACAAAGAGAGTATTGCAGATCTGACTTTCCAAGCCCTCAGTCTCTTACATTAAATAGCTTTAGGAATTGGAAGTTCACATCATTTTAGTATATTCCAAATTGCATTGGTGTCAGAAAATGCCATCGTCGGTGTGCCAAATAGCTCTAAATTATTATTTGTAGAGGCTGACATTAAGAAGAAAGGAAGTTTCTCTGCTGCCTTTAGTGGTTGTAAGTGCTAATGTCACAAAGCCTGAAATGATAATGCAGGAACGTAATTTCTCTGCCTCCTCCTCTCCTTACAACAAAGCCATTGGGCTGTAACTCTTTAACATAATTTCTCTCATCCCACCAACAATAACCAGAACCAGTAACTCAGTATTAAATGTTAAAACTTCAGTACCCCTCCCATCCACCACCTGTCTTCCCTATACCATCTCTGCGGAGTTCTTCCCACCACACTTCCATATCCAACAGGATATCAAGTTATTTTGAAACCTTCTAATCAGAACTGCAACAGCTGAACAGCTTCCCTCATCTTTAGCTTGGTTCCCTGAGGACATTCAGCTTTGTTTCATTTGTAGTCACTGGCCTCTAGCAACTTTGGGGCTTATTGTAGTGAAAGGTTTTCAAAGATTCCTTTCCAACCCTTTTAACCTTTTATATGAAAGATATTCTATTATTGCCCATGGTCATGGAAAAAATTTGTTATGAGTTTAACCCAGAGAAGAGAAGATAGAACCATAAAATCATTCAGTTTGGAAAAGACCTCTAAGATCATCAAATCCAACCATTTACCTAACACTACCAAGTCCACTGCTAAACCATGTACCTAGGTGCCATGGTCTGTATTGTCTTTTAAATACCTTCAGGGATCGTGACTCAATCACTGCCCTTGGCAGCCTGTTCCAGTGCTTGATCACCCTCTCTGTGAAAAAATTTTTTCCTAATATCCAGTCTAAAACTCCCCTAGTGCAGCTTGAGGCTGTTTCCTCTTGTCCTATCACTTGTTACTTGGGAGAAGAGACCAACCCCACCTCACTACAGCCTCCTCTCAGGCAGTTGTAGAGAGCGATAAGGTCCTCCAGAGCCTCTTTTTCTCCAAATAACCCCAGTTCCCTCAGCTGTTCTTCGTAAGACTCGTTCTCTAGACCCTTCTCCAGTTTCATTGCTTTTCTTTGGACATACATGTCAATGTTTTACTTGTAGTGAGGGTCCCAAAACTGAACACAGTATTTGAGGTGTACTCCCACCAGTGTGAGTACAAAGGAAGGATCATTTCCTTCATCTGGCTATGATATTTCTGGTATCGACCAATATGCTGTTGGCTTTCTTGGCTGCCTGGGCACAAGCTGCTCATGTTCAGCAGCTGTCAGTCAGCACGCCCAGGTCCTTTTCTGCCAAGCAACTTTCCAGCCACTCTTCCCCAAGTCTGGAGCACTGCATGGGATTGTTGTAGCCCAAGTGCAGGACCCACCGCTGAGCCTTAATATATGTATATATATTTGAGATAACGAGCAGAAACACAGCCAGGTTTACAGAATGAGGAACTTCATGGGAAGCATGGAAACAATCAGAGCAATGGAACACCTCCCCTATAAAGACAGGTTTAGCTAGTTGAGGTTGTTCAACTGAAGAAGAGAAGGCTCTGAGGAGACCTTATTGTGGCCTTTCAATACTTAAAGTGGGATTATAAGAAAGATGGTGACAAACTTTTTATTAGGGCCTGTTGTGATAGGACAAAGGGTAATAGTTTTAAACCAAAAGAGGGTAGATTTCGACTAGGTGTAAGGAAGAAATTTTTTACAATGAAGGTGATGAAACACTGAAACACATTGGCCAGAGAAGTGGTAGATGCTCCATCCCTGGACACATTCAAGGTCAAGTTGGATGGGACTCTGAGAAACCTGATCTAGTTGAAGATGCTCCTCTCATTGCAGGGGGATTGGACTAGATGACCTTTAAAGGCCCTTTCCAACCCAAACTATTGTACGATTCTACTTATTCTATTGGACATGAAAACAGTGCAAACTTGGTCTATTTTTTACTGACACTAATGCAGCAACTGGGAATTCTTAGGGACCAAGGCTTCAAGATTTCTTCCATTATTTGCTTTTAAGCAAACTGTAGAGCTGAATCTCTGAAGTATTGAAACATTTTCTCACAGATGTTGAGAATGAGAACACACAGGGGAAAAAAGAAAACCTGTGAAATTCTCTTTTCTCTTGCCTGACCTACAGAGTAGACCCAGCTGGGGGGAGGTGGTATTGGCTCTTTGATGAATTAGCCAGTGTAAGAGATAAGAGTCCCTCTAGCAGAAGGGAGCAATTAACAGTTTTGACTGAGCAGTCCCCTGGACCTGCTCTCTGAAGAAACGAAAACAGAGCAGGAGAATGGAAGTACACACCACCAAGCACTGAGCTGCTTACACATGGGGTGCAAGAACACATCTGGGGAGGAACAAAGAACAGCCATTCTTAACTCCTTAGTACTTCACCAAGTGGTTATCATGCAAGTGTACATTTGGTGTGGCATGTGACATGCTAAATATATTGTAAAAAGCTTGACTGTAAGCCAGCTACCTAAAGCTCTGCTGACATCTGGTGCTGAACAGAAAATGAATATGAGTTTTTCTGTGCAATTAAATTCAAGATTGAAGTAGTATCTTATGGGACAAAAGCTGCATTTATTCAGACCGTTTCCCAGACCAGCAATTTTCCACACAGCCTGCCTTGCATGCACACCTGTACAGACAGTCTCAGTTCAGAGATCCTCTTCAGGAATATTTGCAGTGAACAACAAACTGGCAACTGAACATCATATATTAATCAGTGGAAACATCTAATTTTTGTCAAGATTTTAGTTCCTGATATACCATTGTGTTGATTTTGTAATTGAAGATTGCCTGACTTGGGATACATTTTGTGGCTTGCAATATCCTTATTGAGAGAACTGGCTAAAATACAAAAAAAATTTCTGAATTTTGTTTTCAAAATTAGCTGTGCTGTAACCCTCAGGGTACTTTAAAAAAGAGTCTAAATTTGAACAGGGAAACTTCTCAAATTCTATGATTTCTGTCCAATTTGGGGATCTTAATTTTTTTTTTCATTAGCTTTGTCTTCCTTACTGTGAAACTTGCCCTTGGCAGCATTAAAAAAATTGTCCCAACATTATTGATGCTCAGCAAGCCTTTGCTTGTAATGCTGTGTTCTGTAAAGAAAATGTAAAACAGAACACTCAATTCAGTAATGCATGGACTTAGTGTAGGAAACAACACAGTAGCACATCAAAAAAATTTTTCATTAAAAAGAACTTTTGTAGGCTTGGGCCTATTCTTCAAGGGTTTAAAAGCAGTAAAGGACATCTCTTCCTACCCTGCTTTGTCACTTGCAAATAATTCATCATCAGTTTTATTGAATAACATGATACATGATTCACTGGACAGACAATAATCTATCTAGTATCTTCTTTCCAGCATCCAGTAGCTGATGCTTTGGATGAAATGAAAAGCTGCTATTGACTGATATTCCTCTCAGTACCTTGAATTCCAGCTACCAGTGGTTTATGAGCTAAGACTAACCCTAACCCTCAAATCCATTCCTCTTTGCTTAGTAGGTTTAGCAGCTTCACTAATTCAGCCTATTATTTTTTAACTCTCTTACACATTTGGCCAACATGATGAACAATGATAAGGAGCTACATAGTATGTGTCTACATATTTATCTTTCAGAAAAGTAAGAGAGACTCCAAGAGAGATGCTGTCTGTTTTTACAGCCATAACATCCTCATTTCCAATAGCTAGGGTTGGCTAGGGGTTTCTACGTAATGCTTCTACAGAAAAGACATCACCTATTTTAACTCTTCTACTGAGTTAACAAGGACTTACATCTCTCTTTCAACTTTGATTGCCCACCTATTTCTGTAGGTCTAAACAAAGCAGCTGCCAGGAGCAGAACTGAAGATTATTTGTAAATCAGTATTTATTAACATGCTATTTTTGTAAAACAATCTCAGAACAAAATTATTTCAAAAGAGCTCTTAATTTGTACTGCTTGTGTAAAATTCCAGAAGACATGAAATTGATTAAATATGTTGAATATATTGGTCAACAAAAAAAAAAAGAAAAACCAACAAAAAAAAACAAAAACAAAAACAAAAAACCAACAAACCAAACAAAACAAAACACTCACCCCCCACTGCTGGAAAGGTTTCCTTGCTCACAGAAAACTGTCTAGCTTTAGCTAGAAAATGAGCTTCAAGCCGGTTTACAAACAAACCCAGGATTTGATTTAAAGAACCTAATCTTAAAAATGCATCTTTTCACCTTGTGCTAAGTTCTTGTCTCCACTTAGCTCTTTAATGGAATAACAGAGTCTCCCCATATACTGAAACTCACTGAAGTCTTGTTCAAAGGCTGCTGCTGAAGAATTCCCCTCATTTCTGCATGTTCCTAATAAAGGAACAGATTCCTTTATTGCAGGAACAGATGCAAAATGTCCAGGTAACTTCATCAATAACCATGCTCTCAAAATTCCTAGCATCTCTCATTCACAAGACAAAAAAATATCCATGGGCAAGGAGTGCAATTAACCTTCAGACTATACCTCTTTCTGCAGTGCCCATCTTTCTGCAGTAACCATCTCCCTGTCTGCAGTGGGAGCTCTTGTCTTCCCTGGACAGAGCTGAGTTTTCCTCTCCGACCAGATAAATCCATAGCAGCTCAGAGAGGAGGATCTGCAGTATGGCCGCAAGCTGTACCCACAGGCCCAGATAGACACCGCTGAAAGCAGTCAGTTCTTTGAACACTTTCCTAAGAGGAAAAATTTTATGGACTCCCCTGCCCATGCAGCAATATTATTGACAAAGTGAGCATTCCTCCCAAACATTTCAAGACACAGATCAGAGGCTGCATCTGCTCACAAAGGAGGACAAAAGTGGGCTATGCGGGTCAAGGTTAGAGTTAAGAAGAATAGAAGAACGGGGCGTAGGGGTCACTGGGATCAGAGAGCAGCCCTAAAGCCTGACTGCTGACCTGATGCACAGCATCTGCTCTGTATGCATCTGCGTAGCAGGAAATTGCCACTACCTAGAAGTGTTAAAAGCATGACAATTTGGTATATCACAGGAGGAATGACACAAAATGTTACCCACCCCAAACACAAAAGTTTCACTGAATGTAAAAACAAAAGATGTGAAGGCAGCAGAGCAGGTCATTGATTACAGCTGTTAGGTACTAAAATAAAATACAAGCTGTCTTTGAAAAGTATATATAAGGAAAAAAACTAATATAATAGTAGTTGTTTCAAAATTCAGCGAGGAGGTAGAATTATTCATATTCATTTTGTTAAAATGAAATTTACGGAAAAGGAAGAAGGCACCTTTTTAATAATAGAAGGGTCTATTTCTGTTAAGACACTCATCTCCACAATTGCAAATGAGTTGTTTGTGTGGAAATAGTAGTTTAGAACAACAATTTAGTTTTGTAATAACCCCTCTGATTGTGATGAGCCTGTGAAAGCTCCCATTTTCACATCTTCCTTCTGCCACTGAAAAAACAACTTTGTTTTCATATTGCTAGAATGCTCCAGCAAACTCCGGAATTTGCTAGCATTGTTGGCGGGTATAAATAGAGCATTTTTTGTGCCACAAGGAATCTGCAGCTGCTTGCTGAATACAGACAGAAAGCAAATGTTTTGCACTTGTTACAGATCCACACACTCATATATTCTCCTCCAAGCTGCTCTGTTCTGAATGAATTTCCCTGGAGTCAAACCTTCATTAAGTGCGTTATGTTTACATAATAAGGAGGATGCCTGTGGAGGGCCTCTTCTGAAGTTGCTCCAGGTTAATGATTACAGGTTGAGCCTGAGTGAGAATCACAGATATCTGAAGTCTTGTGCATAGCAGCTCAGTCTGCAAACAGTCCTCCAAAAACGTGGCTTTGGCTTATCTGCGGCATGGTGAAAGTGTCATGTCCCCTTGGAACAGTATTTGAACCTGTACAAATGGTCTCTTAATTCATGTGTTACATGAATTCTAAAAATTACTCCATTTTACTTCCCCAGCTTTGGCTGATAAAGGTCCAATTCTGTCTCTCCCCACCACCCTCTGAGTGGTAAAAGAGGACTTAAGAATTACACCCTAAATGGCTTGCTTCAGGCATGAGTAATTGTTTCATTGTTGCATGAATACACTTATTCTTGGACTTAAAATAGCAGAGAACATGTGGCTTGAGTTGCTGTGTATTCAATTGTCTGAATCTGAAGATTAACTAGAATAAAGCATCATACTTTCACCAAAGTGTAAAGGGAATTATGCTTAGAAGTCTATAGTAGATACTAAGAAAAATTTTTATGAGTGGTATATTTGTTAATCAACAGCTAACAGGAGACATGTTACAGCTTTACACTTTGTCTAAAGATTTTGCTGTAAGACAAAAATACATATATAGATGTACTTTACAGCATAAATTAACTCAAAGAATTCTGCACCATCGGTAAAATACAGCCCATTTCTCCAGCCTCTCAGATACCCTCTGCATGGCAGCACAGCCCTATGATGTATCAGCCACTCCTGCCAGGTTTGTACCATTAGCTGAGGGCACCAACACACAGATCATATGTAAATGGAAGGATCATATGAAATTTTGACCCCCTGGGATGCACTGCTAGTTACTGGCCTTTAACTAGACTTTGTGTCACTGATAGCTATCATCGGGGCCTGGCCATTCAGCCAGTTTTCAAACCACCACAGGCTGGAAGAGATTTGCTCATCCAGCACACAATTCATCAGCTTCTCTATGAAGATGCTATGGAAGACCGGAACCTTACTGGAGTCAAGGAAGAAAATATTGACTATTCTCCCATTATCTACTGAGTCAGTCATCTTATTGTGGAAGGTGATCAAGCTGGCCAAGCATGACTTCCTTTTGGTGAATCCATGCTGATCACTCCCAATCACCTTTATATTCAAACCAGTAATTTAGCCTCTAGAATATCACTGGAGCAGCAGAACTCCAGTGGCTTCAGTAGGGCATATTTTCCAACTCTTTGCCTCTAAGGAGGGTGAGGCTGGGTGGATCATGAACCCATGAGCTCCCACAACCCATAGTCTCTTCCAAGCACAGAGGCACCGTGGGATGTAAAAGTGTAGCAGCAATAGTGAAGATACTGCTCTGCAGCATATCAATCTCAACCTCATTGAGGGGAAAAAAAAATCATGGGGGAAGCAGGATAGATTTTAAAGTAGAGGAGCTCTGGCAGAATGACTTACAAGCATCCGTTAACCATGCATTGTTTTGCTGCCAAGAGCAAACATGGATTGTAAGCTATCTTGGGTATGGGGCAATTCTTTATGATCTTTCAGCTGATTTTTTTAGCTATGTTTCAGTGACTTTCTCTTTTCACCAAAACTGACATATGACCTAAAAACAGGTGCAGTGTACAAGCAAGAAACACCTTGTCCATGTCTCAGGTGCTGCTGAGAAAAATCTCAACTCTTCTGCTCAAAAGCACTTACATGCATCTGGACTACTAAAAAGAATTATTTTGCATCATAACCTTGCAACAGCCTGAACCTTGCTTGCTTTGCTTTTATTCAGAGCATTAATTCCAGTGTCTGCTTTATTTTCTCTCCTTAAGCATCCACTTGAGGCCAAGACTAAACCCATGCACGACTTTATCCCAGAGTGGTCTTTTTACTCAGTACATATTCACCACTTTTCTGTGCTGAGTGAGGCTGCAAAACTGAGGAAGACTGGGCACAAGCCACCATGCTGGAGACCGAACATCTTGTTTCTGTCTCAGCTGTCATTAGAAGTTTGACATTGACATTACAGCTTTGCAATGTCTAGGCTTCTTGGCACCACAAAGGCTTAGCACAACGAGCCTGCAGCTTGGAAGGGAACTCCATGAACATTATTTTGCTGGAGATCCTAGACTTACCTTGTCTCATTGAAGTAATCACAGAAATATAAAACTAAAATCCTTATTATCACACAGAGATTAGGGGCAAGAGTAGCAGGCACATTGTTCTGAGTACTTTACCAAACAATAATAGACCAGGTTGTAGCCTTCATATGCTAGTGGAAATCCCACAAAAAGCATACACACACCTCACGAGTACTTTGTTTTGTACTAGAAAGGGTCAGAAAAGGTCCCACTGTACCATAGCAAGGCCTGAATGTTCCCATTTTGTCTACGGTAATTGTTTTTTCTGATTTGCATTTTGACTTAGGCTAGCTAACTGTTGATAGATGACCCAGTTATATGAGTGCATTTTAACAACAACAAGATAAGTACAAAGCAAGCATGTAGCAACACAGATCTCCAAACATTAATATCTGGAGAAAGGTAACAATCTCTGACAACTGCTTTTGTCCTGCGCTGAACAGAGAATTTAAAGCTCAGGACTACCTACAAGCCTTTTTCTATCTCACTGTAGAGATCTCTTTCAGTACCTTTCTCAGGATCCCACAAAAAGTGAGTCCTACTGATCTCATCTTGAGGTAAAAGTGAGAGAAACAGATTATACTCTGAGTCAGAAGAGAAGAGAAGAGAATACAGAACAGGGAAGGACTTCTGCCTGAGAACATGGTGGTAACATGTGAATCTGTGATGCTGTTAAGTCTTAGAGGTTGATAGCAAGTTTTCAGAGCAAATGTAAGTAAGGTCAGGAGACTATAAACAGGCAGTAAGTGGAGATTAAATCTGAGACATCAGGTTAATTTCATGCACCTTGTCTTTTTAATAAGGTCATGACATTAAGACTCAGGTATGATATTAAGTTCCACTGGCTGACTTTTGTTCAGCTAGTTGGTGTTCCGCTTCATCAATTTCATTTCTGCTTGTGCACAGTAGATTATTATAGCTGCAAGCCATTTGGTTCAAGGCAGGTTTAGCTCTAAGAGGAATTCTTCTAACAGCTGTATGTCCAGACCAGCTACAGAACTGTGTCTGCACAGGAGGTCTGGTTGATCAGCCCAAATATTTAACCCAAGTAAATCCCACATTTGTGGACTTAGAGCATCCAAGCATATTCCTCTATCCTTGAACCACTCTCCCTTGTTTTATGGCTCTTGCAGTGCTCAGCAACATAAAGGTATCATTACGATACTTTACACAGCCATGAGGTTGTGCTCTAGTCTTAACCATTAGGACTTGGTATGTACTGGGCTCCTATCTAGGAACAGTTCCTGGAATAGATTATTGTCAGGAAGCCAGATCTTAACTCCTGCTTTCCAGCTTTACTGCAAGCTTGACACCTGTTGATTCTGCCCCATATTGAATGTCACAGTTGAATGAACAGTCCTTGAAAGCGTTATATACTCTGGGCTAGGAATAGAGGTTGGCTAGCTAGACAAACCAGCCCAATGCTCACTGCACCCCAGCCACTGTGCCAAGAATCAGTGGCAGAGGTACCAGCATTCAAGGAAACTGGGCAGAGTAATTTTTGGAGGGAAGAAAACTAGAGAAAAAGCATTATCTACCAGCATCTTCATGTAATCATAAGTAGGGTTCAAGTTAATATGTTTTGTGCTTGTTGGTGGAAGGTGAGGTAAGTACCATGTGCATGTGGAAATGAACTCAGAACCTCTGGCCCTGAAACAATGTGTTTCAGAGGAATAACCAATGCCTCCACTTACCCCCCATCATACCACCAATGTTCACAGAAATTTGCTTCAGAAAATAACAGATGAGGCCCACTGAAGTTAGAATGGAAGCCAAGATGTTCTCAGGTTTGATGGTCCCCCAACAGAAAAGAAGCACAGGGTTGTCTCCAACTACCTACTTCTAGTCTCATTATTTCTAAGAAAATCAAGCGTTACACCAGTCTAATTTACTATATGAACCAACAATCCCAAGGAGAAATAGATGCAGAAGAGGAAGCAGGTCTTATGATTAGTGGAGATCTATACAGGGTCTCTGCCCCAGAAGGCTACAACTCTAGCAGACCATGTAGCAGATGATTGGTAATACTTTCCCCTGGCTATTCATAAAGTGTAAAGACAGCAAAAGGAACCAAAACAAACACTGTCCACAGTCTATCTGAATGAACTGTACTTTTCATACCTCTTGCTACAAACTCAGAGGCAAAAGTGAGGCTATGAGTTGCTGTTCATAAGAAAAAGCCTTTGGAGACAGATCTAAAAATATTTCCATCCTCTGGGACAAGAAAATGTGATTTCTGAGTTCAGCTCAAACCAAAACATCCCTGTCCCAAATCCCAGACTCCAACTTTGTTATGAGGAACCCCAAACATTTGGAAAGGGTACAGACCTCATTTGATTCCATGACAAGTTTCCTGACTAGATGTCCTTACAAAATTAAATTGCCAGCCAGCAATCACAAGTTCTGCTTCTGTTTTCCTTTTGTTTGGCTCTGAAAAGTTTGATTCAAACCATGGACTGCTGTGAAAATTCACTCACCTTGTAGATCTTCACTTCATGTCAACCACATGCACATTTCAATTCCACTCATCTATTTATAGTATGCCTTCTCCTGTATAAAATTCTTATAAGGTTCTATTTGTGATGCCCCGACTTATACAGCAGCTGATACAGGAAGATCACCCATGATGCCATACCAGAGCTCTCTGACATGGCAGAAACCTCACACTATGTGTGAGTCCTGATGAACAACCACCTTCTAAGATTTTCCTTAGCTACTTGTTACCACCTTAATAGATACTGTGCAGACACCCTAATAATTCCAAAGCGATTTTCCCTCTTTGCATTTAAGAATTATCTCTAATATTGTCACAGTGAAATAATATTATATATTACCATTGGTTTAAATTAGCTCACTAGCAGATGCCTTAGCAAAGCCACTTAATCACATTTGGATGAGGCCACATACCTGCAAAAAGTAATTAGATTTTCTGCTTGTCCCAAGAGCCACAACTACCAGGTTAATTACAGACAATTCAGAGCCATCGTGGCATGTGAGCCACTGTCTTGAGTACAAGGATGCATTGCTCTGGATGACTTGGAATTTAAAATCCTAGTTACACTGAATGCACATGGCTCTCAAGACATGATGAATGGGTTCAGTGGGTTTGATCCCAATGCTGTAGCTCTGTTTTCACACTGGAAACAGACAGCTCCTTGGAGAGTGGTGCCACAAGTGTTGAGTTTCCCTGTTAAGAGGTGAAAAACTAAGACAGGCTCGTTTGATTTGTAAGCATGTTTAGTCAGAACTTTAATGATATTAGTGCAAGCAAGCACTCACCTGATAGAAGTGTTGGTCTACTGATTTCCAGCAGGGATTGTGATGCAGAGAATTGAAATTCAGACAATGTTTGGAAGATAAAACATTTCCAGTCCAGCCTTCCAGAATTCTTCCAGTCAACCAACACTTCCAGCTTTAAAAGAATGACTCCCTTCCTGAACTATGATTTATGCAAAGGTCTAACTCAGTCACTACAGTCTTGCTGATTACAGACAGGCTTTGTTGTCTGACAGCTCAATTCTGTCCCAGAAAGTAGGGGCTGTGAAGAACCCCAAAACAGCCTTTTCCCCAGGAGATGAACAGTTTGAACTCCAAGAAGTCGAACTTCACAATGTCAGCAAATGAGCCTGTTCCACTGAATTAAAATGACTCCATAGAAGGAAGTGTTAAAATCTGTTAACAGCTTTTTTCTTATACAACTCACAGAGCTCACCATGTGCAATTAGTAGTTTAGACTCAGTCAACACTGGAAATTTTTAAAACACAGCAATTCCTTAAGGGACCTGAGTGTGAGGACTGAGGTTTGTTGTGGCATGCAGGTAACTTATTCCTGACCTTACCTGAAATTTTACCCCTTTTCTACCTCAATGCAGCTTGCCCACTGTGGTCTTCCACACTGCTGTCCTCAGGAACTTTCTGTGGTTAATTCCTGGCATCAGGAATTTCTGTGGGGAGGCTTCTTGAAGACAAAACAGTGGAGCAAGTCTCTATTCTACTACAGCATTTTGATGCCTCTTTGTTTCTTTGCAGCCTCCCACATATTCATCTTTGTTTTGCTAAGTTTTCCTCATCTCTGAGTGAAATGACCTAGCTTGTACACCAGCTGGTGTTGCCTCATCACCAGAAATAGTCTGGAACACCAGACTGGAGCTGCTCAACACCTCCTTCTAGGAGCCCTTGAAGAGTAGCTTTTACAGTCCATTTTTTTCTCTGCTGTGTTTCGACTCAGACCTAGAGTCCCTAGTAATTCTCCAAGTGTCTTTGAGTGTGCCACAGTGATGTGGAGAAGAGGAGGAAAATCAGAAAGTTATGGACCCTGAAAAACAGATGGAGGTCAAAATTCAGCTTGACTAGGATAGATGAGCAATCTCTGACTGTAATCTAGGTAAACAGCATTGCATTTATAGCTCCAAATGACTCTATTTTCACATGACTGTTGGGCCTGGCTCCCCTGTGGATTTGTCAGAGACAATGATCAAACTCTGGTCTCTAGGAATTTTCTCCTTTGACATATACTTTTGCCAAAACATTTTGCTCTGTTACATTTGAGAATAGTATGTCCAGGAGTGTCTATAGGTGTGATTGTAGCATCATAAAATCTGAGCCTTCACTTCAACTATGCAATTTTAGAGAGCAACTATGAGGATTCACAGGTAACACAAAGATTTTAGTGATCAACATGCTTCTGCCAGTGAAAGCACTACACACAGATTAATAGAAGCAAAGGTTTGCCTGGAGAGCCCTGAGGCAGGGACAGTTGTACCCAGCCTGTTTCATTTTTCTCTCTCACAGGATCTTCAAGCTTCCTATTTTATAGTTTAGGTTTCTTTTTGCTTCAAACAGGCTTCCTGGGGATCTGGCCAATTTGCTAGTGTGTAAATACAACAGAAAATGTCACAGGTTCAGCCCAGGGGCTCTGCTGACCCTGCATTGTCTCAAGGGCAAAGCCCTGTGCAGACATACTGGCCCACCCAGAGAGCTCCCTGCTCATGCTGCTCTCAGTATTGTTCATGTTTATCTGCATTCCAGCACACATACAGCTAAAGTCAAATGACAAGGCAAATGAGAGTTTTAGGGAATGAAATAGGAAAGTAAGGAACTGTATTAAGACAGAGATCACACAGAGAGATTTGCCATCTGACAGAAACAATTTCCTAATACCTAATGAAACTACTACACAAAAGCCGAAGTAGAAAGATGTGTGGAGTGCAGGTTGCCACATATATTAAATGCTTTCTTGGCATAAGGGAGTTAAAAGGACACTTTCCAAGGCAGTCTCTGCGGATGCAACTCCACATGTTGCAAGAGTGAAGGATGCAAGTCCCCGAAGTCATCATGAGCAGTTCAAATTCTCACTTCAGAGGTATTCACAACTCTGAGGTGCACAGAAATAATGATAAAGATGACATAGACAAGGAATTTGCATACTGGGGTAGGTTTCTGTCAGCTAGTAAAGGAAACCTCTCAAAGGGCTGTCTGAGCAATCAAAAGGTGAGTGAGCTTTCCATCTAGGCTCAGGCTGTAGCTAAGTAGTTATCTTTTTTTATTAAGTGGTACTTGAAATCAAATATGAGACCTATCATAAGCAGCATTTTCTTTACGTATGTGAATGCATACAGCTTAAAATTAAACCATGTCAGGTCACTCTGATGTCAAATCACAGCCTGTGAAAATATGCCATAGACTGAGTACAACTTTCAGTAACTGCAGTATTAGCCATTAATTAGCCGTTAGTTAAGACAAAGACTTACCTTCACATATGAAAAATCTATTTCAACAATTTGATTTATAGATGAGAATATGTATGAAATGAATACAGAGCTAGGCTCATGGTCCTGCTTTACTGACAGTCCCATACCTTCCTGCTTATAAAAATACCAGGCCATTACAATCTGCAGATGAGCCACTGCACTCTTCTTGCTTTTGTTTCCAAAGCTTATGTTCTTTTAGTGTTAGTCTGACTTTCCATCTCCTCTTATAGAATATAAAGCAGAGCTAATATATCATAGGACAGTCAGGTGCAGACTACATAGATTTCAGACAAAGGGAGCTAGATAAATGGGCCAGTGGTGGCAGGAGACACAGCTTGACATGCTATAGGATAACTTGCTGAATTTAGAAGTTGACTTTGCAAGGGTGAAATACAGAACTGGCGCCATTCGCTCTCCTCCGTGTTCTTGGCAAGCGGGTTTCTCTATTAATAGATCATCAGTAGCTCACCAGCCTCACAAAGGCATTTTGAAAAGCCTTCCCTGATTCACTGATCTTGCCTTCTGTTTTGAAACATTGTATTAAGATACTGCTTTTATTTGGAAAAGATGCAAAAAAGATTGCCAGACACCATGCACAGCCCCCCCAGTCTGTTCATGGAAAGGAATCCAAGCTGTGTGCTACACAACTACTCCGAGCTGCATGTAGTGAAAGGAAACAATGTCTTAAGAGCTAAACCTCTAGGCTGCAACTGACAGGAAACAATGTCTTAAGAGCTAAACCTCTAGGCTGCGACTGACCTGAGCTGGCTACAGCCTTAGTTGATCCAATTTCCATGGCTCAGTGCAACTGCCAAAATTGACCTGAAAAACGAAGCAGACAGTAGCCAGAAAGTTACCCTGTGTGTTATTTACTGTAATGCACTGCCCAGGCCAGGAAGTTTCAGGCCAATTTGTTGTAAAGCATGGCTTCACTGCATATAGCAACTGAGATTTTCTGGGAATAGGTTTCCATTCTCAATCAATCTTGGGAGAGAAGCTTTCCTGACTTAATGACTGACTACGCTCAGAGTCACCTGAGTAGCACCCACTGATTGAGAAGAGTAAGAAGTATCAAGATTAGTTAGTCCCATAATTTTACCTTTCTTCTGCTTTACCTCTTGAACCTATGTGGACAGAAATGAATATCGAAATCTCAGATGGCCTCAAGTTTAGTTCACATAAAAGGATACTAAACACCCCCACTGCACTGATGTGAAGAGGGCTGAGCAGCCTTCGATGTATCTGAAAGTTAGGCTCAGATGTGACTGCTGACTTTGGGCAATACTTGAATGACTGGACTCAAACTGAAGAGCCTGTTCTTCAAACTAGATTCAGCACCTGTGCTTTGAGAACCAGCTTAGTAAACCCTGTAAAATGCACACAGGACTTTGGCAATATCATACAAAACAAGATTACTGAACTCTAACTAAAAGTGAAAAACTGAAGGAAGCAGCACTTCCAGGACTTCAGGGGGGCATGCAGTGCAACTCCGTCACCCTCAGGTCCTGTCCTTGGTCTTTGAGTATAAGAACTCAAAGACCAGATGGAACTTGGCCAGCTTATTGATACGTATGAATAAACCAAGATGATGCAAAAACTTTTACGAGTGTCAGGAGCTCTAGCTACATTGCTTACAGATAAGGAGAAGGGACAATGCCTTCAGTCCAATGGTTAACTTACTTAAGTACTATCTTCTTCGCTGAAGAATTAAGGGATTATTTAAATAGCAACTGTCAGATGCCAGAGTGTAGGCAGCCAACATGATAATTCTCCGTATTCATCTTTTAGTTCATCATTCTGTTTGTTGAACACAACAGAAGCTGCTGAATTTAGCACAGAGCTCATAAAATATTTCCCCTAAAATAAAAATTGCCTCTCCTTTGAGAAACCAGTGTTGTAGCCTTGCAGGATATCTCCTGCTCAGACTTGCAGCTTTCCCTTAGGAGTGCCTTCATTATTTTAGACAAATCAAATGGTGGGTTTTTAGTGTTATCTGTACAGAAACACAAATGCCTTGCTTCTGCCAGTGGTTTGTGAGGCAGAAATCCTCTATTGTCAGTGCATTACAGAAGTGGTTAACTTCAAACCCATCAACAACTACACTGAAGAAATTTTCTGGTCAGACATTTGTTTTCCTAACACAAAAAAGATGCATTCTGAAACTCAGTGCAACACATTGCTAAAACTGGGCTTCCTGAAAAGCTAGCACCTTACAGGATCTATTAAGTTATAGACAAATTCATCAGGAATTGCACCAACAGTCAGTTCTTGTAACTGTAACTTTATGTATGTTGTGCTGAGAGCAGATTTACAGGAAATGTTTATTTTCCTATACAGGCCATATCATTTCAGTCAAATGTATTCATTGCACTAGTCCTAGCTCTGCTTCCCTCTATGTCCATACAGCTGGAATCCTTACAAAGGAGACTTTCTTCAATGCACCTCCATGGTTCTTTGAAGGGTCTACAGAAGTGTCATAGAAAATAGGGACCCTCAGCTCTGCTTGTTTATAAGGACTATTACTGCATCATCTTTTCAATAATCCTTGGGAACAGAAGGACCAGCAAGGAAGCTGTTCCTGGAAAAAGTTTGCAGTCTATGCAACTTTTCCAGAAACCCACAGCTACATCATTGTAATACCAAACTCCTCTTAACAGCTTGCTGGGTAAGTTTCTTTCCTGTGTCATATCATCTTAATTGTTGTGTCTTTTGGCATGTCTTATTTTTTAAAAGCAAATTCTCCTCACTCTTCATTGACCAAGCTGAATATACTCCAACAAGATGCATGATCATTTAGGAAGGAGTATTTCTGTTTACCATTCAGCTGTATTATTTTCTGTTGACTTTTTTTGCTGTAAATTTGACTCTGAAGCCTAGAGAACAGGCAACAGCCCCAGAAAGAATAGCAATGTCTGTTGTGTTAATGCTGCAGTTCTTCAGAAAAGGCCAGGGACTGCTCATATGGGCACACAATCCTTCTTTACCAGTTTTTTCCAACAAAAGCCAGTGTATTTCACCTTCAGCCTTTCCTCTCCTGTACTCATAAAAGACAGCACTCAAGTAATTCCAGCCTGTTCAGAAATCAGCTTTAAGATAGAAAAAGACAAAGAAATAGTCTTGGTTAGCTGAATTTGAGAAATTGATTACAATTTCTTTCTCTATAAAATCTAAGCCTTACAATCCTAATTGGCCACATTAACATGAACAACAGACATTTTATACACTGAATGTAAGAAGCAGAGAGAGCTGAGATAAACACATGGCATAGCCACTACCTTGCCAGCCTGGCAGTGTTGTCGCATATACTTACAGAGATGTGTTTTTAAATATAAGTATAGATGCTTTTGCTTAAGCAGTTTACATGTGGTCATAGTGATTAAATATTCCCATATTTGTCAATGAAATTTCAAAGTAGTTTTTACTATAGCTGTGAGTATCAGCTACAACAAATGGTCAAGCTCGTATTCCCCAGATACATCAGCTCTTGAAGCCATTGAAGATGGCACTACTTACTTGAAATTATGCTTTCCAAGGGAATTATTCAAACTCACATAGCTGAACCATTGCTAAATGCCACAAAGCACTTTCACCGCCATGTAGGTGAGTTATTCAACTCCAATCCATACAGTAAAGGGAATGCTGTTTGGAGTTAAATCTTAGAAGCCTAAGCTTTGGCAGGACAGGGGCCAGAAGCCACCTTCCCTTTGGATGGCAAAGCTGATGCTGGAAGGAGGAGAGACGGACTCTTCTGCCTTCTCTCAAGTTGCAGCACTCCCTGAGTACCCCCTGCAGGGATGAATGGTGTGCAGGTTCAATGGAAGGCCGTTTCTGATTTTGTGATAATGACAATAGTCAGAGGCTTCTCCTGGACAACATTTTCTGATGGGCAGCTTTCTGATGTGGAGGCAGGCATGCAGCCCTGTCAGGGAAGGCTCCTACCATTCTTGATGAACATACACACACACATATGCACACACATATACACACAGGGATCATGAGTTCACTGCTGTTAATGCTGCTGCAACACACCTAGGTGTTTAGAGGGCTTTCACTTAACCTCAGCTGTGGTAATCAAGAGTGCTCTGCATAACAATTTTAGCAGAAACATGAGTCATTTCCACCTCTTGAACAGCTGTTCTTTTGCTGCCTGCACTTTGGGCCATGAGAATAAGCCCCCATGCCAAGCAACCAGATGCCTTTTCATTCATATTTCAGATCTGCCAGTCTTCACATCTTTTATTCCCAAAGCAGACAATCCTGTTGTGTAAATAATTCACAGCTTCCTAGCAAAACTGGGACTGGTGGACACAAAGAATCATGATTAGACTGATAATCTGAAAGTCTGACCAATTTCAAAGGTTCAAAAAAGAAAATATTGAGGATAACTTCCATTCCTGAGCTGGCCTGTACTCGGAGAATCACTCCTAATAGCAACAGCAGCCTGAACGCACAATAAACCAACTTCCACTAGTAAGCATTCACCTAAGCTATCGGGCAAAATATTCAGTATGCAGCTCCTCCTGCCTTTCGTCCTACAATGCCTTGTGAGCCAACTGGTGCAAAATGTGCTCAAGCCTGATGACACGGGGGCCATGAGGCAGTCTCCAGTACAAGAAAATAAAAGCTGCTACAAAATTGCAACAACATTTTTGTCATCTGGTTTGAATAACAGTGGCATGCTCATCATAGGAGAGTTCTGACCATTACCTTGCTGAGTCTATCATCCACACAGTTCTCTTCTTGAAAACTGTAAGAAAACATCTTACTGAAGCTATAAGAACAGCATGAAGATTCAGTTAGATGAAGAGATCACTTGTTTTAGTGGCAAAACAAATTGTACTCACAATCTGAACAAGCATCAAATTGATCCCATTCAGCTAATGAACTTGAGACATGTATACCTGGATATTTTGCCATCAGTTTGTTTCCAAAATCTTTATGTAGTTTCCAGTTGCTGAATGATAGTTACATGTTCAAACCCAAGCACAGCACTGAAGTTTTCAGGATCTTTATATGGTAAACAGGGCTACAGAATTGCTCAGGTAAACAGCAGGCAAAGACCTGACCACCATTATGTGATTCATACCAAGACTTTCCTGCTGTTAACAAACAAACAAACAAACAAACAAACAGGACTGTGTTGGTTTATTAGTTATCCCTTAGAAGGAACACAGTCTACCCCAAACCAAGAAGTGGGAAATTTTTCGAACAATGGTGAACTTGTCCAGAAACTTTCACAAACATCAAAAGTGTGGATTCAGCTTGTAAATATGGCAGCCAATAGGCACTGGCTTCAGATTTATAAAACCAGCAACAAAAGAAACCCAGTGTTCATGCTCTGCCATGAACAGCGGAGTTGCTTTAGTTGTGTTTTTGAGAAGGTTTTTCCAACTGAGAATGTGATGGCTTATAAGCATTCCTTCCCACAGGAGACTTTCAACAGCTGAATAAAATAGCTCTTTTTGCAATAGTATGATCAGCATGATCCAGGCATTTTTCCATTTTCCTAAGCCCTCCTTTCAACTCTACTAATTGTGTTACTCAGGGAATCAGAAATAAAAAAAATCCTCTTTTCAACTACAATTTAGTACTGAGGTGGCCTGTTCCTGAGAAATTGTGGATGCTCAAGACCCAGTTCAGACACAAAAATTGCCCAGTAGTATTTTTATGAGCCCAAGAGCTAGAACAGAGAATGAACTCACTCCCCAGTCAGCAAGGATTCCCTGTTTGCGGTCTTTTGATGTTTCTGTCACTGCAGCTACTAATAAACTACTTTCCAAAGTTAAAATGCCTGTTTCTCCTCTGACTCTGCTAGTCAGTTTGGGCTCAGAAGAGGAGGAGTAAAAGTCCTGCTAAGCAAACCAGAACATCCTCAGGGCAAATGGAGTGAAGAGTTGCTAGTGCATCCTCCATGTAGTTCATAATTCCGACCTGCTAACACTTCGCTCAGGTATATGGCAAATAAATCCATGAGATGTGTCATTTGTAATGCTCTTGGCAACAAGAAATGCAAACTACTCTTTAAAAGCTCATTTCTTTCCTCTCTACTTCAGACATCTTCCACTATCCCCACCACTAAATGCACAATGAAGTTATTTATTTTATAGACATTTGGTGTAAAGACTGCCTTCCTGGAGGTGTTAAAATCCATTAGATGCTGTGAGCTATTGTAAATGAGCCTTGGGGAATTAAGAGTCAATTTATCTCCTGTCTGGCAGTGGAGGAGGCAGGGTAGTGAGGAAAAGTGAAATGTGAGTGACAGCTTGTTTTGCTTTGCTTCCACTTAGCCAATCAGCACGTAACTGTCTTGGCAGAAAAGAGACAGCTCTGAAGATAAAAAGCAGAGGAGAAAACAGCAGCAGAGGAACAGGGAATCATTACCTGCTAACTAGCTAGGTACCAGGCTTTGTACACTGCATGCAGTGCACTGGGTTGTCCTGGCACACAGCAAATATCATGCGTATATGGAGACGGAGCCCCAGAAGACAGCAGGCCTTACACCATAGCTCTACCAACATGCCATTGTTACCTGAATGACCAGAGCAGGAAGATGTCTGGAGATGGATCTGTTTCATGGACATACATCCTTTGGCCCTCCAACAAGTACTGTCTGGCGATCATCACAAGTGCTAACCTGTGTGGTGGTGTGCTCTGACCTTCAGTTCCCACAGCAGCCTATTCTTGAGGAACAAGAGTAAGGGTGTCTGTAAGTAGCTCTGGCAGACAAACTGGTCCTCACAGATTCATAACCAAGACACTAAAGCAGTAACAGAGTGACTTAAACCCTAATACAAGTACAACTTTTAAGCAAGAATATGGCAAGGAAATTAAAGGAACACTGTCTGAGAAGTGGAAACTAAAAAAAACTGGGTTTCCCCCAGCCCTGACTGAACTGCAGAGTACTTCCTAAGCTGCTGGGCTCTGGTCCTTTCTTCCTGGCAGAGCTCCTAGTTTGCATCTGAGAGCCAGGAAGTCCATTTCCCCCTGCAGAGCGGGCAGAAATACAGTTCCTATTGGTGAGCGAGTGCTGCACAAATCTGCCTCTAGGAAGTCTTGGATTCCCTTTGGGTCTCCTGTTTGTGAGTTTGTAGCAGGAAATTCAGCATCCCAAAGCCTTCAGAGAGGAGCCTGGAGGTTCAGCATCTGTAATTGGTTTAGACCAAAGTATAAGCAACCTGATCTCCAAAACCGATTTGGAAAATTAACTCAGCTTTGCAGTTTTCATGGCAGAGAGCACAGCCCTCACATCTGTCTTTGCCCTTACTCGAGTGTGAGAAGACTCCAACCTTCCCACGCGTCCGCTTAAAGAAAGGCCAAATGTGCACAAATGCCAGACTGAGGCTGAGATAGGGACAGACTTTGCCCTTTGACTGGGGACTAGTGCTAACTTAGGCATAGAAAATAACAGCTTTTGTAATCCTCATGCTTTCCTGAAGGAACAGGAAATTTATAGTTCTGTGAGTCTTTCAGTGGAATAAAAATCCTTTTGTTTGAATTCTTTTGTGTATCTTATCCTTAGCTAGATACTCATGATCTTCCTTGCAGCTCTTCAGGTTGCCTTGCAAGTACAAGGACTAGCAAAGACTAGGTCCATAAATAATGCCTATACTGGGTGCAGGGCTGAAAAACATGGCCATAAAATCATAATATGAATTATAATGCATAATTAATAGAACTGACTGAGAAACAGGAATTCATAGAGTCAACAGACTATGCTGGGTCAAATCTCAGCCCTGGAAGTTAAATAGAACTGAGCCTATTTCTTCATAGCAGGTATGTCTGTGTATATTTTCAAGTGAAATGTCTCAGATGATTAACATGTCTCAGTCTGCCAGTCCCAGCCATTCAGATAAACACTCTGTTTCCTTGAACTACAGAGAAATAGGGGTAATCCAGTTTAAGACCTAGCTCACTACCTGTTTAGCATAGGAATGCGCCTTTTAACATGCTGTTACTGTGTTCATAACAGCTTTTTTAGTTCTTAACACTGATCAGCTGCTGTAATTTTTGTTTAATCTTGCAACTGAATTGCTAAAAAATACCCTAAACCAAGACAAAATTACTAGGCTGACACAGGATTTTCCCACAGAAGTTTCTCCCTAAGATTTTCCCACTAATCCTTGCAACTTCTTGCTCTTTCTTTTGGCATGTGTCATCTCCTACTTGTCCTGCTTTATGAGTTATATTCCATAGGATCTCCAAAACACCATCGTTTTTCCCATACCCAAGGGACTTCTGCAAGTGCCCTCCTAGCATTTGCAGGTGTCCTCAAGAATGAACTCACTGCTGGAATTATAAAAGTTAGGCAGTATAATCTGTCCTTTACATCTGCCTACAGAGTGTCAACATTCATGCGGGGTCTGTCATGCTCTAACACCTCCACATGGGTATCAGCCAAGTAATAAAACAGTTCTTATTCAGCAGAGATATCAAGGAGCACAACTGCAGCTGACACCAATATTTTTAAGGTACAGGCTAAGTGAATTTGACTAGGTCAGCGGTGTTTCAAAATAAGCAATAGCTTCCAAACGGAATCAAGAGTTCCATCCCAAACATGTCTGTCAAGCCCAGGTATGTCCTTCAGGCATTGACACAGTGCTTTCCACACAAGCTATGCATATAAAGTATTACCAACCAGGCTGTCCTCAAAGTGCAGTCAGTCTCTGGCACAGTCTCTTCCAAAAGGAAGAGAGGCAGGTGCCTGTCTTCTTTATGTTCAGGTGCTAGCATACAAACAAAACTGAATTTTCAGTTCAGCTTCCTCAGTCTAGGGTTTTAAAGATCTCCTGAATACTAATGCTGTGTCAGATTCAGGCTCATCTCATCACCAGAGTTTGAAGTATCGCACCATGGAAAGTGGCTACTGTTTTGTATTTCCCTCCAAGGTAAGAGACTACTTTTCTACCAGTACCTATAGAAGGTACTTGTTATTTGCAATTTGTATTAACTTCTGGCTCAACAATTCACCCTGACTCTACAGTGTCATTAATTCCTGAGACAGAGTAGCCAGGAAGATTGTTTTTTCATGTGTTCTCTTTGCTCTCTTGACAGCATTGAGAAGCTATTTGAATAAATTATCCTGCAGGATCTGGATTAAGAAGCCATGTCAGAGGAATATGGCTACTACTGTAAGCCTGGGTAGTCTACCAGTGACGTGCGGGCAGTTGAGTTCAGTCAGAAACAGTCAGCTTGGTCTAAGTACAAACTCCATTGGTGTAAACTACCTTCCCTCTGTTTACTTAGAAGCTGTGCCAATTTACACACATGCTGTAATTCTAGCAGTGGGTGCCTATCAAATTACTCAATAGCTTCGGACAGACCTTATTTCAGAGCATGGTGTCTTTGTAATATATTCCTTGCTGCTTTGTGAAGTGAGAACAATAAAAGGCAGACATCATCTGGTCAGAACTATAAACTGCATACAGCTCAGAACTGATTTGTTTCACTAATTATGTCACTGGTTAACATAAATGTTTGTGACTAAATGAGTACAGTATTTATCTACTAGAG
>NW_009945041.1:5881-13237 GCF_000696875.1 Nestor notabilis | reverse complement strand
GGAAATTAATGCTTAAAAGAGCTGACACCTCTGGTTTTAACACTGTTTGAGCATTGCTGTGACTACTGCAAAACAGGTGAGAATTGGCAGTTGTAAGACACGTGCCTCAGTACTTCCATATTCAAATTGCTGCTGGAATAAGACTGTATCTGTCTGCTTCATCTATTATTATTAGCAGTGATGTTCCTGGTCACTTGGACTGAAAGAGCCTGTCAAAAGCTTTAGGTAACCCCTTCGTCAGAAAGGTCGTACATCTTAACTCTTGCCAGCACACCTACACCCATAATGGGATGGGGAGCATAGGGAACCATCCTACTTTTAAATAAATACTGTTCATATCCCAGCCTTGAAGCCTCCCTTACCACAAGCACTGTGCAAATGGCAGTTATGTCTTCCGGACATAGTTGTAGAGGGCTTTGGGAAGGGAGAGGTCTTGCTCTGCTACTTGCAGCCCACATTTCTATTTTTGAAACAAGAGATAGCTGCATTTGTCCTGAGGGAGGAAGAGGGCAGCTCTGGCAGCTTTTAACAACATTTACATGGCTCAGGTACAACCGCAGGAGGAGAAAGGATTCGAGGGCTTCAGGTTGTCCTCAGTCCTTCAGGATCTTCATCCTCAACACAAGATGAAGATGTCTGCTTCTACAGACACTGCTCTTCAGGTGGAAATTACTCTAAGGGCTGGCAGAATTCAAGCTCCAGGATATAAACCAGGGGGAAGGAGGGAGAGAAAAAATGTTAAGGAGTAGACCCATTACTGGTTCAAAGCACACATTTATAAAAGTGATCAGTAGGAACAACTGACACAGTGGCATCACTCACATCTCTTGCTCACTATAGTGATTTCACAGCCTAAAAATAGACAAGGAGACCAGAAAAATGGCTTGCCTCTGCCTGCTTTCTGCGTTACTTTGAATGTTGTCTGGGTGAGGTGAGCACAGCACTGCCCTCTGCTCTGGCTGGCATGGGTACTAGAGGAACAAACCTGCACAGAGTTGACAGTGTCAGGTTGTTCCCTTTCACAGCAGTATGAGATAGATTAGTCCTTACTGCAGAGGGGAAGGCACTGGTAAAGGCCATCACAACGCTCACACAAATATTGACATACCCATTTGTGGACATTTATGCCACCTCCAACAGAAGGAAGTAGTTACTGGAGGCCAGGAGTTGTTATTCTAATGTTGTAGTTGCGCTACCTTCAAGTTATGTGAGTTCCCAAAATATGTAGGGAGAATTCATGTCTGTCTTCACAAGTATTAGCTAATCGAGTAGTGTATTCTTCTGCCCACAACACCAGAGCTCTAAAATACTGCAGTGGTCTCCATGGAAATAGTATCAGGCCTGTCTATTGGTATTAATGTTTTCAGTAGGGAAGGAATTAACATTTTACTTTTGAGGTGTACAGGCAGTTTGGAGCAAAACCGTTTTATCTTCAATACTTACCAGACTTTTGCACATGGAAATAGGTATGGCAGCTGCCCACAACCTCTTTGCTCCCTTCACCCTACCTGTCTTCCCTAAACAGAAGAAGCAATCTTTTTTATAGAAGTGCTGGAAGTTGCAAAAAGATCTTGCTGCTGAGAATTTTAAAAATCGTAGAATCACAGAATAGTTAGGGTTGGAAAGGACCTTGAGATCATCTAGTTCCAACCCCCGTGACATGAGCAGGGACACCACACACTAAAACTATGTTGCCCATAAAACTATGTCCAGCCTGGCCTTGAACACCTCCAGGGTTGGAGCATTCACAACTTCCCTGGGCAACCCATTCCAGTGCCTCACCACCCTCACTGTGAAAAACTTCTTCCTTATATCTAATCTAAACTTCCCCTGTTTAAGTTTAAAGCCATTACCCCTTGTCCTACCACTACAGTCCCTAATGAAGAGTCCCTCCCCAGTACCCCTGTAGGCCCCCTTCAGATATTGGAAGGCTTCTATGAGGTCTCCACGCAGTCTTCTCTTCTCCAGGCTGAACAGCCCCAACTTTCTCAGCCTATCTTCATACCCGAGGTGCTCCAGTCCTCTTATCATCCTCGTGGCCCTCCTCTGGACTAGCTCCAGAAGTTCCATGTCCTTTTTACGTTGAGGACACCAGAACTGTACACAATACTCCAAGTGAGGCCTCACAAGAGCAGAGTAGAGGGGCAGGATCAGTAATTTTAAACTTTCCACTGGATGAGATTTCTTATGGCATGGAAATTTTGTATTCCTGATACTTACAAAAAGAGACCCCAGCATGCCAGTTGCAACCTAATGCATAATAAGGTGAATCCTCCTTTTTACCATTTTAGACCCTACCTTTTTTGTGAATTACCTCCCTGAAGGAAATTAAGGGAAACTAGTGGAGCTCATTCAGGCAGCTCCCGAAGCACTTCTTCCCAACTCATCCTTGCCTGTAAGAACAGACATGGTAAGAGTCATCAACTAGTGATGGAGTAAGAGTCATCTACTAGTGATCCATTCTGGTGGATTCTGTCAATAGTATTACCTCTTAGCATTACAAATGAATTGCTCAAGAGTGGTGGGAATTGGGGTGCATGTGCACTGATGCCAGGCTAGCACTTCCTCGGAAGCCTGCAGGACTGCTGAACATCCCCATCTGAAATATCCCAATGACCAGTGCAAATTCAGGGTCACTGAGAGTGCCATAACAGATTTTTCTCTATCTTCTTTGGTCTAAAGTGTCAAACTAGTTGAAAATGCAGCTGTCCATCATGTGACTGTAGCAGCTGTTCCCTGATTCCTATGGTTTCATGCCATTTTATATACAGCAACTAGAAAGACTGCTCTGGGTAACAGTGGCATCAGCAGTCCAAATCCAACATTTCAGATGAGAAGAAATGAGCAGTAAAACATAAAAATGTACTGCTGAAAGGAGACAAAATCTGTCTTCTAAGTCAGTTTGATACAGTTGTCCTCTGGAGACTTCTCTTTATTCTTGGTTTGCTTGTACCAGAATTCAGTCAAGCAAATAACAGGTAAAGCTTCAATGACTTAGAACTTCTCCTTTACAATCAAGTTTGAATAAATCATTTACCTATTGCAGGCAAGTTATAGTTTTTTTCTGGTCTTGAATATATTAGCAAGTGGTAGGAAAACTGGGGGTGTTGAATTTTCTAAGAAATTTTCTTTTTTGTTTTATTCACACAGGCCGGACTGTTGCAATGGAAAAAAAGAAAAACCCTTGGTTTTTTGAACCTTGCTAGTTCTTACAGTGGGCTGTGTCCCATGCCTTACAGCTCTTGAGGAACCAAAATGAAGGGAAGAATTTTCTACACCATTAAGTATTGATTGCTTTTCTCTTCTGGGGAATCAACACACAATCTGTGGTAAAGAGCAAAATTAAGACTTTAAGAGTCTCATCACATTAGTCTGCTCAATTTTTATTACAGAAGTGTTGGGTTCTGCTTTCCTCTATGCATTATTAGAAATCCCATTTCTCTCCAGGGTCTTTCTTACTGTTTTCAATGCCATCACTTCTGGGTTTAAGGGAGAATCCAATAAAATTGGGAAGGGGGGATTGGAAGGGCAGGGGCATGTGGAAAGGTGCTGAAGTGTTGTGTTTTGCTGGGGTTGAAACCCCTCTGTTCTTTGAGTTTGGAATGTGGCAGTGTCAGAACTCCAGAGGTGCTGCAATCTCCTTAGAAGGAAGATGTGTTTCAGACACAACTTCTCTGTATATCATTGCCTTTGCTCCCAAGGTGAAGACGAAAAGTAAATAAATTGTTCTGTCTCTTGGTTCAAAGATGCATGAACTAAGGAGAGTAAATGTGTCAGAGACCTTGGCCTTAGTTGCCTAAGGACTGCTCAGAAGCACTTGCACAGAGAAAAGGGAAAACTGGCAGCTGTACTTACCAAGATCAAAGACCCATATAGGCCAGTGTCCTGTCTGATGACAATTTTTAAAGACCAGAGGAACACAGCAAACAGTTGGCAGCATTTCTCCAACTGAGTCTCAGTTTCTGGATGTCACAGACTCAGACCTGGTGGTCCTCGGATTTTTATCCCTGAATATGTCTACAAGTTCTTAAAAATTAGGTTTAAAACAGGTTAAAGTACCCTGTGCCAGTGATTATAGATTGATCAAACTACATTTGCTTATGGCCAGAAGATGTCCCTGATTGACCTGAGCACCATGCACAATGAGGCCTATTGGGCTATGTAAGTGCTTTCCCTTGAATTCAACCTCAAAATCATGTTTTGTCCTCTTTCAGCTCAGCTGTGCACTGAGATTTGCAAACATCTTAGTAGTTTTGACCGCCAGAATTGCTGCAAATCTGCTTTTGGCAATCAGTGGTGCATCAGCTGCTCTTAATAGAATGACATTTTGCTGGTACCCATAGAGACAGCAGTTTTCCAGTCCTTTGGTGAAGATTGGGTTCATGTCTACTCACAAACAACTCAGAAAAGGGAGGGATAGGATGGATGCTGCCAGACAACTGAAGATTTAATGTAATTTTCTGAGCTCACCAGGATCCCACTGCAACCACCATCAAGAGAAAAGGAGTAGAGCCAATTCTCAAGACATCGGCAGAGCAGGCTTGGGCAGAGTTAAGGCAAAGCTTATTCCCAAATAGCTACAACTCACTGCATCATCTTTTCTGGGCAGATGCCAGTAGTGAGTAGCCATAAGATGAAAAGTACTACCAGGTCTCCTTCTCAGGTAGTACTAAACCAAAATAACAACCAGCAATTTTTCATATATGGCTATGTGATACAGAGAGAGATGCCACACACATGGGAACATCAAGTCTCATGGAAAACAAGTGAGCTGGACACAAGACAGAGTGAACACAGAAAGTTTGCCAGCTGTCTCATTAGATCACCATTCCTAATGGTATGCATGTGTCACTAGTGCTAGCTCTTGTAGTCTAGACAGATTATGAAGGAAATTGCTTTTTGTTGGGGGGGCAGTCTTTTACTCTGCTAGACAGAAGGCCTTGACAGTGGCATACTCTCTCCTCACTGTCCTGCCACAAGTAAGGAGACAAGCTTTGTATTTATGACAATAAATTCAAATCTTTATCCCCTGGTGTGTTCTTAATAGTGTTTTGGAAACGGATCTAGTTTTTAATTGGAGTCTCAAGAATTTAAAATTGTATTGCTGTCAGTGGAGCCAAGCAGCTGTCTCAGGAAAGAAAAAGGGTCAAAGAAAATGGTCTTAGCTCTGCCACAGAAATAACAAGCAGCCACAGTTCTGCAGATGCCTACTCTGAGAAGCAGCAATATGATTAATATGAAGTGGGATGGTGTTCTTGTAGCTGACCTTGAAGAGTTCTCAAATAGTTAAGGGCTTTGAAGCAGGATGAAATGTCGTGTGAGAAATCAAAGACAGAATGGCATTTGGCACAGCTTTAAACAATGAGGCTTACGTTCAACCAAACCACCTGGCCTCAGGAAAGTCAGGTCCTGGTTACTCTCCCATAGTTGCCACATAACGAAAAAAGGTGTCTTCCTCCCTGCCCCAGGTTCTTCATCTATTGATATTGACCTTAATAAGTCACCAGTATTTCAGACCAAGAGTCATGGTATTTTCCTACAGTAATCTCTTAGAGTGGTATTCTTTGGGGAGACTGAACTGCCTCAAGTCTGCTCTCTCTGCAGTAGGTCAGCATTTCCCTGGTAGAAGTGTTAGCAGTTAGACAAATAGGAATTTGATTGCAGCTGTCAGCACAGTTAGGCCAGTGGTGGGAGGGTTTGGAAATGCAACTCATGCTGTCATTAAGAAAAGATGAAAGGGGGGTGGAATGGGGGTGTAGAAAGCAAGCAATCCAGCCACATGTCAGTTCTCCTACATGGAGTACGTAACATTGACAGCAGCAAGATAACTTAATTGATTATGTGTATGTTTCCTCCCATTTCCCCCCATTTCCTCCCTATTCGGGATTAATATGATGAATTTAATAATGGACCTCACCACTTCCTCTCTTCTGTTTCCTGTTCTGAATCCCTGCCATACATGAGCACTCTTGTCAAAAGAGCTGTTTTCAAGCTACAGTTTCCAACTGTGGTAGGGCCCTTGGAAGACACTGTGAGAAACATCTGCCACCAGAGGGAAGTGTACAAGAACCTTCAGTTGAGTCTACAGGTGGAGGTAAGTCTCAGTCCTGCTGGCATTTGGGATTGTGCCTGCTTCTTTCATAACATGAGCTTTGAAAATCTTCAAGTCCACAGGTACTAGAAATCAATTCTGCCAAGATGTCACACCAAGGTCAGTCATAAAAGACCAGAGAGGCCCTAGAGAGGGACAAAGAACAAGAAACATGGTCTAGCAGGACTAGACATATCCTTTGCTAATGTTTAGCCAAGCCTTGGTCCCTCAGGAAGGTCTGACACATCAGTGTGCTGAAGTGCAGCCTACTGGTGATGTACGTGGAAGTACGTTTTCCCTTACTGCTTCCCTCAAGAAGCATTGCTGATATTGGAAATAAATCTCTTTTATGCAAAGCTGATATGAAAGTGTGATACAGTTTCTCTGCACTAGACTAAGAACTTTTCAGGTGGTTGAACAGCCAGCAGTTTGCACTTTGGTCTATTTCAAACCTTCAAAAAGTAAGATTTCGGATTTTAGATGCTTATGTGTGAAAGTTAATCACGAAACAAAGGACTCCTTGTAAAATACCATATTGACCTTTGAAGCAGAAAACAAAATTTTCAGCCCAAGGAACAAAATGGCTCAGTGTTTATTTATTTTAATGGATAACATTTTCTGTGTGCATTGCATTAGCTGATTTGAAGCAAAGCTTGACTGAAGCAGTGCAAAATCTAGCTTTTAAAAGAGCTCTGAAAACTACTTCGTGAATTGATGGGCTACTCTGTCTGTTTCTATGCACCTTCATCATGTTTTAGCTCTTACCTATCTCCTGCACACAGCACTGCACAAAATGAAGTATGAAAACAGAGGTATGTAGCAAACTGCTTAAAATTTTATTCAAGTGCCCCCTCCTGTGGATGTACAGCTACATGCAGTCGAACACAGTTTGGGAGGCAATGAATATTCCTTGAAGTTAATCTAAGAAGAAAGTATCAGAAATAGTCCATAGAACCTGATGAAATCCATCCACGGGTCCTGAAGGAGCTGGCAAAAAAGGTTGCTAAGCCACTGTCCATCATATTTGAAAAATCATGGCAGTCAGGTGGAGCTCCTGATGACTGGAAGAAGGGAAATGTAATCCCCATTTTCAAGAAGGGAAGGTGGAAGACCCAGGGAACTACAGACCAGTCAGTCTCACCTCTGTGCCTGGCAAAGTCTTGGAGCAGATTCTCCTGGAAAGAATGCTGAGGCACATGAAAAACAACAAGGTGGTTGGTGGCAGCCAGCATGGTTTCACTAAGGGGAAATCCTGCCTGACCAGT
>NW_009945041.1:0-5796 GCF_000696875.1 Nestor notabilis | reverse complement strand
CTGCCCTGTCCCCCACAACATCCTTGTCTCTAACTTGGAGAGACATCAATTTGATGGATGGACCACCCAGTGGATAAAGAACTGGCTGAATGGCCGCACGCAAAGAGTAAATGGCTCAATGTCCAGTTGGAAAACAGTAGCGAGTGGTGTTCCTCAGGGATCAGTGTTGGGACCTGTCTTATTCAACATCTTTGTTGGTGACGTGGACAGTGGGACTGATGTGCCCTCAGCAAGTTTGCTGACGACACCGAGCTTCTCAGAGTAGGCCAATGCCAACCTCTTGAAGTTCAACCAAACCAATTGAAAGGTCCTACAGCTGTGTCGGCACAACCCCAGGCACAGCTACAGGTTGGGTGCAGAAGAGATTCAGAGCAGCCATCTGGAGAAGGACTTGGGGGTGTGGTGGTTGATGAGAAACTCAACATGAGCCAGCTTCAGTGTGCGCTTGCAGCCCAGAAACCAACTGTATCCTGGGCTGCATCAAAAGAAGCATGACCAACAGGTCAAAGGAGGTGATCCTGCCCCTCTATTCTGCTCTCGTGAGACCTCACCTCTGTTGAGACCTCACTTGGAGTGTCGGGTACAGTTCTGGTGTCCTCAATATAAGAAGGACACGGAGCTGTTGGAGCAAGTCCAAAAAAGGGCCACGAGGATGGTCAGGGGGCTGGAGCACCTCTCGTATGAAGACAGGCTGAGAAATCTGGGGCTGTTCAGCCTGGAGAAGAGAAGGCTGTGTGGAGACCTCACAGCAGCCTTCCTGTATCTGAAGGGGGCCTATAAGGATGCTGGGGAGGGACTCTTCATTAGGGACTGTAGTGGTAGGACAAGAGGTAATGGCTTCAAATTTAAACAGGGGAAGTTTAGGTTAGATATGAGGAAGAAGTTTTTCACATTGAGGGTGGTGAGGCACTGGAATGGGTTGCCCAAGGAAGCTGTGAATGCTCCAACCCTGGAGGTGTTCAAGGCCAGGTTAGACAGAGCTTTGGGTGACATGGTTTAATGCAAGGTGTCCCTGCTCATGTCAGGGGGGTTGGAACTACATGATCTTAAGGTCCTTTCCAACCCTAACTATTCTGTGATTCTATGATTCTATGAAATATCTTTAGAAGAAGAACTCAAATTTGATTCTGTGAATACATAAGATTAAGTGGCTTACAGCATGACTTGGGCTTTGAAAATCTCTTTCATTTTAAGAACTTTATCAGTGTTTGCTCTTGTATGTACTCCATATAGCTAGATCTCTTTTGAATGTCCTGGTTTAGAGAAATGGTTCTGCAAATTCAGTCCAAATCTTCACAGATCAGTGGCAGTGTTTATATCTGGACATCATCAAACAGGCAAATGAGCAAAAAAAAAAAAAAAGTATACTGGGGGAAAAATAATGAGGGATCAGCTACTATTTCTGCTGCAAAGATACATGATACTATATGGTTAGATCAGGGGAGATTTAACAGGGTGATATTCATGTTCTTACAGCTCACGGGTAGTGACTAGTCAGTAGAAGATACTGAGGACATGTCCTAAATATGACCTTGGTCCCAAAACCCACTAGCTAACAGATTTTCCCCACAGCTCGGCAGATCTGCTCTTTCCAAGGATTGTTTATGTCTACAGCACTCAGGCAGTCTGCTCAAGTTTTCCCCAATGCAACACGACTCTTCTTCACTGCAGTTTAAACCTGTTGCTTCCTATTTATCATCACCAGGCTTTAACTTTCCTGGAAAACTCTGGCTTTTCTGCTTGCTCCAAGCAGACCAATTGCTTAGTCTGCATACAGAGGTCTTTCAACACATGCCCTGGTCCTACACACATTGCAGGCAGGTTAGTCCCTGCCAGTTCACACTGACAGGGACCAACAGGAGATAGCCAGTTTCCCTGTGAAAGATGGGAGGATTGCAGAAAAGGACAGCTGTAGGCTAAGTATGGGAACTAAAGGCTGCTCATGTATTCAGGCCCTTGACTATAGTCTTCAAGGAGTCTAGAGCCTAGTACTCAGGACAGTGCAGTAGTGGCAAATATCCAAGATCAGAAGATACTATCCTGGAAACAGTTATAGTCAAGAGTAAATGACTTGCGCTTTATTTCTTACTGAAAGAAGGAAAAAAAATGGTAACACATAAAAAAAGAAAACTCTAAACCAAAAAGTTAATTTCAAGAGCATCTTATGAGATTTCATTTCAACTTACCCAGCTGGTGTAAAATGGCAGGTGTTCCCAAGTGGTCCATTTTCTTCATAGTGGTCTATTTTCTTCATATGTGGCAGCCCAGCAAGCCTAATTTTCATTCATGTCAAATCCTGTTTCATTGCAGCAGTCCTCCAAGAGATCTTCAATACAAAATACCTCTTACATAGGAAATCCTCCTGTAGTACCTTAGCTTAGAGTTAAGGCTAAAAAAAACCCTTATGTGCTTTCTTCTGTACCTGCAATGCTCAGCCTATTTTCAGTCTGAACTGCAAGGTCTGGCAGTGACTTCTACAGAGTCTGCCAGATGTCATTCATACCAGCCTTATTTATCCCAGCTTCAAAGTTTTTGGGAATTTTGAACTTCACCATTGGGAAGTTCTGCTCCAGGACCCCCAGCACTCGGTGGTCAGGAAGATGCTGCTCCTTGATCATTTCCTATGATGGGAGGAACTTTGTTCCCCCAGCCACTGCCTTGAGATTCAGAGACTTAAGAGATGTGGGAAGAACAATTGTCAGCAAAAAATGGGACAAAAATGTTCTGGAGTACCACAGTCTTCTCCATGTCAGTTGGCAACAGATCCCCCATCTCAGTTAACAGGGGGCTACAAAGGAAATATGCCTTCCTTTTCTGACTAATGTACACGTAGAAACCCTCATCATTATTCTTCACATCCCTTACTGAATTCAGCTCCGATCGTGCCCTAGCTTTCCTGATTTCATGCCCACATTCCCAGGCAGTGTGCCTGTATTCCTCCCAGGATGTATGTCCCTGCTTCCAATTCCTGTGCATTTCCTTCTTGTGGTTCAGTTTGGCAGGAGGGCCTTACTCAGCCATGCTAGTCTCCTGCTTTCCTTGCCTGATTTCTTGCACATGGGAATCAAGAGTTGTGCTCTTAGGTAAAGCAGTTTTAGATAGCTGTGTTCCTTTATCCCAGAGCGCAGTTTTCCAGGAGGAGCCCATCCACCACTTCCTTGAAAAACTGAAAAGTTTGTTTTCCTATGGTTTAGGGTCTTGACTACACTTTCTTCCACACCTATATCTCTTGAGATCACAGAGACACAGACAGTTCTGCACTTGCTCTTCTCCCTTGCCAAGCTCAGCCAAAGAGAGGCCATCTTGGTGCAGCACCAGGCTCTGAGACACTACAGGGAAAATGAGAATACAGTGGATTATTTCCACAGCCTCTTCAACCCACAACCCTTTTTCCATTCCTATGTTATCTCCACTGTAACAGTGATAGAAAGATAGCTTAGCATTCTGTAGGAAGTAACAAGCTATCCATAACAATGGTGAGGACAAAGGAAAGGGAACAGCATGGTTAACTTGCCATGTTACAGTGCCTGAAACAGAGAGGGATTTATCTACTTTAAAGTGTGGCAAGTAGAATTCCTTTGAATTCTTGGAGTCAAATCCTGGCAGACCTCCTACTTCGTGATAATCAACGCCTGGTGATACAACTGTGCTGCACAAGTGATGCAAATGTCCACACAGGCTTGCACAGCAAGAATTTACTGATCCTATTTCCGCCTAGAAGTCCCCAGTCCAAGGTGAGATGTGACAGGTAAAAGGCTTCACTTTCTTCCCAAAGCTTGCTCTCATGTCTCATGGCAGGCAGAGATGCTGGGGCTGTTTGGCACTGTGTCCCCCTATCACCCTGCAGACTCCATCCAGGGAAGACTGGACCCCATCCAGCCTCTACCTAGCCCAAAGGCCATCATGAACCAAACACAAAAAACCTCCTGGAGAAGTGTCTACTTCTTGTAGGGTCTCCATGTGGGGGTAAGGGGTACAACCACCTTTAGCATAGGGACAGCCGGAGCTTGTGGCTGAAAGCATAGGTTTGACAGCTCAAGAAGAGAAAAACCCTGAAAACAAGCCAAGTGCTGCCTTTGATCTTCAACAGAAGGAAGTAGGGGAGCCCAGAGGGCTGGCCAGCACTGCAGTGACATGGAGAGAGCCTGTGGGATTTTGTCCTGCAGCCGCCCAGGGAGGCAAAAGGTGTTATCAAATGAACCCTTATAATGTATGTGCCTGGGGATGTCTTCCATGGCCAGAGTGGCCTGACAGGGCCCTAGTATCCTGGGTACAGCTGTCACAGTTATTTTTATCCCTCACAGGAGCTAGTACAGGTCTGTGTTTTGGCTTTAGTCTGAAAACAATGCTGATAATACACCAGTTTTTTAATTCTTGTTGAGCAGCGCTTACCCCCATCAAGGATTTTTCAGTCTCATGCCCTGCCAGGGAGGAGGGGCACAAGAAGCCGGGAGGAAGCAGAGACAGGACACCCGACCCAAACTAGCTCAAGGGGGATTCCATACCACAGCACATCATGCCCAGTATATAAACTGGGGGGAGTCACCCGGAAGGCCCAGATCACCGCTCAGGTTGAGCTGGGTATCGTTTGGCAGGTGGTGAACAATGGTATTGTGCATCAGTTGTGTTTATTGTTTTTTCCTTTCCCTTTTTAGTTTTATATTCTCTTGCCTTGTTATTTCCTTTATCATTATCATGAGTAGCAGTAGTTTTATATTATACTTTAGGTATCAGGCTGTTCTTATCTTAACCCATGGGATTTAGATTTTTTCAATTCTCCTCCCCATCCCACCAGGACTGGGGGGGGGAAGTGGAGGGAGTGTGCAAGCACCTGTGTGGTTCTGGGTTACTGGCTGGGCTTAAACCATGACAGTCCTTTTTGGCACCCAGCATCGGGCACAAAGGGTTGAGATAAAGACAGCTCTGACCAGAGTGTGTCAAAACCTATTAGTGATAAGCATTCACTGTTTCAAATTACTTGTCACTCATCACAATGTTGATTTATTTGCTCTTGTAGTTGTTGCATTTGGTCTCAGAGTTTCAGCATGTCACACCTTACTTGCAGCCAGTGTTTGCTGTTTTAGTGTTTATCAGCTTTGGGACCAGGGCTAAGATTCTCGTTTCACTGTACTTTATGATAATGGCTTGTAATACAACAGGATTATTGATCATAAAACTGATCTGGTATGTGTTCTCAGCATGGTCATCACCTCTATACTTTGGGAGGCATATAATGGGAATTATTAACAACTACACCTCTTTTCTCCCCTTGGAGGGTCAACCTACAGAGGACACATGCTCTCACATCTTCTACTCCCCCACCAGGCTATTTACAGTAGATTTTGGGAATTTTAAAGATTTTTGATATCCTGTGAATACCCTTGAAACCAACCTGCTCCTTTTGCTGGGAACCATCATTTTGTTGAATGTGGTTCAGGTTTTCTTTAAGGTTAATCAACTATCTAAGAGTACCACCAAGACATCTTCCCAGAGGCTGGACAGTCATGAGTGGAAGGGTGTGTGGGATCATATGGGCAAGCTCCTAGGCAAGTTGACCCCTCCATTGTTTTGGAACTTCACCCCTGAACAAGTGGGAACTCTGGAAAAACTAGTAAAACACTTAAATGAGATGTGCTGTCATGTGACCCAGAAGAAGAATGATTTCAAGTGGGGCCCTGAGCAACAACAAGCCTTTGAACAAATTAGACAAGAGATAGTTCATGCAGTAGCCCTTGAACCAGTGCGGACCGGGCCAGATGTGAAAAATGTGCTCTACACCGCAGCCGGGGAGAATGG
>NW_009945040.1:0-58864 GCF_000696875.1 Nestor notabilis | reverse complement strand
TTGCCGGCTGGGCTTGAACCACGACAACAAGCAAACTGATTTTGTCTTGATACAGGAAGAAGGCAGAATTCGTAATGAAATAAAGTGTTAAAAGAGATCAAATACATTGTGTTCAATGAAAGGCTTTCATACAAAACATTATTATCAACGTACCATAACAATTACAGTGATGAAAACAAGATCAAAGGCTTCAAACTCGTCAAAATTGAACACACCAATGAAAATATCATTTGATGTTACTTTGTTCTTATGAAAAAAACAACTTTGTTTAATTAAATACAAATATTTATTTATATTTATTTTACTAAAATGTTGTAAACTGGTATTCCTAATAAACACTGGCAAGATAAGATATCAGAAAATATTAAGAACCTGTAGAAGATTGACCAGTGGATAATGCTTGGAAGATGAAATAATTTGTCTTAGTAAACTGCTTTTTTACTCAAGGATTTAGGGGGAGGGAAAAAAAAACCCTAACAAAGAAAAAAAGCACCTTTTTTTTATCCACCTTGTCATAGACCTATAAGTGAATGTGTGAAACCTTGCAGGCAGTAGCTAACTACATAATGGGTCAGCTTTCTGTTCCGTCCTATTGACTCTTTCCTACAATATCATTTCAAGAGCATCACTGTTCCCAATCTATGAAATTTCTGCATCTGTATGATAGAAGTAGAGATGACACAAAAATCCTAAAGGCAGAAGCATCCAAAAGCTTGCATCTTAAATGAAGATATATTATATTTTCAGTTACAATTGAAGTTATCTGCTTTTACTGATTGAAATACACACTTTACTTTGGTTCAGCTTTTCAAGAATGTATATCTATATATATCTACGTATATATATATATGTAGATATACACACACAGTGATCAAAGAAGCATGGCACAATGCTACAAAGTAGTTATGCCAAAGAAAGAAAGACAATATTGAGGCTGTTTAAATACATAAAAATGCATTGTAGGTAAAATAATTTTCTAATTTCAAAAGAGTGAACATTTTTTTCCAGATCAGGTGAAAACACTGGTTCTTTATAAATGTATACAACACATTACACTTATTCAATATTATGTCATACTATGTGTTCTTTATATCTGTAACATCTATAGTACAGAAAGATAATGTGAATAAACTGGAGAAGAAATCACTAGTTTCAGTTCTATGCTAAGTGAGAACACAACTTGAACAAGCATTGAGTAGGAAAAGATGGTGATATTAGATCTATTTAATTTCAGAGTGATATTATCGTATTTTTCTACCAGTCTTCGAAAACAATTCTAAAATTAGCATGAGGGAAATATAACAAAAACATTTTGAAGAGAAATAATTTGATGAGGAATCAGTTTCATATGTAGGAAACTTATAAATCTGAGATTTGAGGCAACTCATTTAATATAGACAGTTAGAGACCCAGAAAAAATACAAAGTTATACAGCTTTCATATGCATCTGTTCAGATCTAGAGGAATTTCTCCAAATCTAAAGAATGCATATTTTGTCTATTTTATGGGGTGCAACAAGAAAAAAGCTTATATCAATTATCAACAGAAGGCTTCTTTGCGTTAATAAACCAGATCATCAGATAGGATTCTTTGCATCTTGTAATATGACACTATTCATATGGATATTGTCAAATCATAAACCTTTCCAAGGATATTACCTGCCTCCAAATGTTTGTTACCTAATTTCTTTAACTTTCAGACAGTTCTACTTTTCATGTGCTATTTAAAAGAGACCATAGAAACTGCTGAAGTAATTGAGAAGCTATCTTGAAAAGGTAAAAGCAGACATGGTCACACAGTATATGTTTCTCCAGTAATCCAATGCAATTACATTTCTTCTTTTAATGTGTGCAAACATTTTGAATGTTATCAAATCAGTCACACAATTCTGCGCTTCAACTAGAAGCAAAATGTCAGCAGTAGCTTAAATTTCCCTTTGTTAAGGTTAAGAATGAAGTACACTTAATATTCTTTCTCTTATGCAAATAGATAGCACACTGTCTTCCAGATTAATACTAGAATATCTTCCAGTACTTAACTTGTGTTCTTGGAGCCATGGTGTTTTTAATCTAACCTTTTCCATTAAAATGTCAAGTTACTTCTATGTATCTTACAAAATACAAGATCTCTCATATGTGAATTTTCTTAACCATAGAACTTGTGCAGCTTAAGTGAGATTTTCATTTTGTTTGGTTTGGTTTTCAAACAAAAATAGATTCATGTTGCTTCCCTCAAAAGTATTCCCCAATTTTATCTGTAAGCTTGTCTGAACTATTGCCTATTGAACTCCCTTACCTTAGAACATTTGAAGAAATTTGCTTTCTAATGTTTCAAAAAGAGCTGGTTTGGGGTTTTTTTTTTGATATTCAGGTTCAATGGAGGAATGAGGAATGCCACAACAAGTACTGGAAAGCTGTACACTGAGCAAAACTAATATGCAGGTACAGTAACAGTAAGAGCCATTGAAGCAGGTTTGTGAGATAAAAAGACCTCCTCAGCTGCTGAGCCTGATCCAAAGGCCACTGAAAGTCAGCAGATGTCCATCTCTGATGTCTAAACAGATTTTGAAATGTACCTACCAGAGCAGAAGCTGCTACAGGTTTTTGGTGGTTTTGTTGTTTGGTTTTGGGTGTTTGGTAGTGTGGTTTTTGGTTTTGTTTTTTTCTGGTTTTTGGTTTTGTTTGGTTTTTTTTGTGGTTTGTTTTGGTTGTTTGGGGTTTTTTTTGGGTGGGTTTTGGTTTTTTTTTGCTTTTTTGGGCTTTTTTTGTGTGTGATATATCACATGCTATTATGTTAATGGTGCGATTTCTTCATGACTGAGGTCATAACAAATCATGCCTAATGGTTAGGTCACTGAGCATTCTTTATAGAAACAATTTTCTAATTCAGTGGTAACTAGATAGATATAAAGAGTTAAGGTGTACTATGAATAAATGTAGGGTGAAAAATCATTGATCTTTCAAATCTCTTACATTGCTTCCCGGAACAAAGCAAGTGTAAGTCATCATTACTTGGATCAATATCATAAGTAAATAGCTCAGCATTTAAAGTTCTTCATGTGAAACGATACTTCTTGTTAATGGCTATAAGTATTAAATTTCTTTTAGGTATCTAATTTTGTTATTAGCATTGTGCATTATACTTCCTTTGTACTAATCTCATGTGTGGTATCAAAATCAGATAGTAAGTCCATTAGTGCAGGTTTATTTGCAGTTTTTTAATATCCCATGGTTTTCATTTTTCACTTGTAGATAATGTTTAATCAAGTGGTAGAGGAAAATAGAATCTCTACACTACCTGAATGACCCTTTTAATGGTTTTAAATAACTGTACATTTTTAAAAATAGAAATAAAATATTTTAGATAAGAGTTTACTGGTGTTTGTAAAATTCTTTATAATGCTAATATATTTCTAGCTTTTTTATTATGTTATTTGGTTTTGATTGTTTGTTTCTAAAAGCTTATTTTGTGTTTGTTTCTGTCACTCTTTTTTGTAGGGTTTGATTATGTAACACACTGATTCCTGCCCTTTGGTACACAAGATGAATGCTAAATTTTTTTTTCTATTTTAAAACAAACTGCATCATTTCACCCATCTCTTCAATGCCTTATGTATCTCAAGCTCTAGAATTTTGTACAATTCTATGTAAACTGTATTTGAAAGTACTTGATAATTCACCACTTATATATATAACATATACCATGCCCAGACCAATGTGTTGACCACGCTTAAATCTGTGACCAGGTTTTCAAGAAAACTACCTAGCCTGAAGTAACAGACTGGAAGTTCCATTTAATCTCTACACAGTGGGATAGGCAAGGAATGTTCCAGTATAAAACAGATTAGAATGCTGCACCGTATAGATGTACCTCAATCAGTCTTTCGAAATTAAAGACACAAACACAAGAATTGCACGTTTTACTGATGCTTCCTCCCCTCAACACCTTAACAGTTCAAAAACTATTTTAATTTCTCCTAAGAGAAAATCCACTATCTTCTTAAAACCAGCTGACAACAGGCTAAATCTTCAAAGTTCTATGCGTCACTTTAACTATGCCAACCTGTTTATTATTTCAAAATGCCAACCTGTTTATTTAAGTCATCAGCTACCACTGACAAACATTGACAGGGAATGTTTTCCAGCACAGCAACCTGAGCATACACATATTCTTAAAAGGTTAGGCCAGTATCTGTCAGAATTTTTGCTTAGGCCAACTGTCCCAGTGAATATTTTTCATGAGTGTAGAGTTGGCTTATACTAAGAAACATTCCCAATAGAATGTGTATAACAGCCCTGCTCTGAATATGTTTAATAGAATTAATGTAGGCTGTCCCACAGCAATTGGTTTCAGTGTCATTTAATTTGTCAACCTAATTGTATTCTATAGGCCTACCCTAACAGGTACAGAAAAGATGTGTTTCAAGAAGGACGTTCTCCAAACAACAACTTTTCAGAAGATTATCTGTTTGAAAATAAGACTTGTAAAACACAGCAAAGAGGTAAGAAGAATAGAAATACTTTTCACATTTTAAAGGCATCAGCTGCAGAAGAGTGAAGGATTGACAACTGCTCAGATATTGGTTAATATGAGATAGCCCACAGTCAAAAATACTGCTGTAAAATCAAGTATCTCATTTCATAATGTCTATTTTGCAGCACAGTATAACAGAGGAATGTTTATAAAAGACAATCAAGGACACTTTTATGCCCTACTGATATTACCAAGAAAGTATTTGAAACACAAAACTCATATTATCCAGCTGACAGGTGCAATTTCAGTACAGAATAAAGGACAGTGTTAAGTCCACTTGGATTTAGGTAACTGAAATTTTACTAAGCAAACACATTTTTTGTCATATGAATTTTTTTTTACAATCTTTCTCCATTCTGATGAAGAACAATGTTTCAGATGTGTACAGGTATTTCAAAATTAAATAAAGGAGATCTCACTCACTGAAACCAATGTTTATAAATAATGTAGTATTTCTATAGATGCTGCAGGAATGAGAAAAGTAGGCCTTTTACAATGCTGAGATGTCTCTTTGAACTTACTACTATAATCACTGTGTACATAACTTAACAGTATAACAACAATACTTTACATTTTCTTCAGAGCATTTGTATCCCGATATGTGGAAATGGTAGGGCTGGATCATAAACAATATTTGAAAAAGTTAGAAAGCTATTTATTGACTGTATAAAGAACTTTGTTTCTTATTTTTGGGAAGGCTGTTCTGCATTACTCAGTACTAGATACTTTAAATAAACAAAATAAAATAAATAATTAAAAAAAACCCCCAACCCTCAACAAAAAAAAACCCAAACCTCCCAAACAAAAAAACCCAACACCTCCCCCTCCAAAAAAAACCAACCAAAACTTGAAAAATACCTAAGCTCTCTGCACTACTGAATTGCCAAACAGTTGTAAGAGATAATACAGAAAACCGATGTTCACTGCTACATTTCCACCTTTCATTCCCAGATCAAGAAGAAGGAAAAAAATTACCTGAAGTATCTGTTCTAAAATTTAAAGATTTGGGAAATCATTTTTACTTGTCCTAACTACAATTACAGTTACTAGAATATTTTTTGAAGGGTTGAATGACAAAGAATCAGTTTTCCTTCTTTTTTACCGAAAATTTATATCCCCATCTTGCAGAATGATAATATTACATTGTACAATGTACTGCAAGAAATTCTGGGATAAGAAAGTCTCATTTTCAGCTCTAATATTAAAGATGTTTATTTGCATAAAATAAAAAACAAATGTTCACATTTGAGTTCCTCCCCTAGGAATTTTATGTTGTCCAGAAAGCATAGAAACCTATTAGGTGACCATGACAGAATATTGCGCTACCTGCTACAGTTAATTATAAAATAAAAGAAATAAAAACATATTCGTATACAAAGCAATTAGCATTGAAACAAAGGTGCATTAGGTCAATGCATGAATATACTACAGAATGAAAAGAAAATATTTAAAGGATACAATAGGGCAATTACTGGCCAGATTAATTTAAACAGTGCTGAAGCTTGTATTTGTTAAGATTTATACTTCCGCTACATCTCATCTATCCAGAAATGCTCTTAATTCTGCTCCTAGTCCATAGAGTAAATATGTGCATACATTTTTTTTTTTTTTTGGGGGGGGGTGGTGCTGGAAAGAAATTCTGAGAATTTCAACATGTTTGGCTTTTCATCCATTTACCTTTCTCATGCTTGAAACAGTGTCTGTATTTATTTGGTTTGTATTTCAAAGAAATTAATGCCAAGTACTAAGAATTCATGGCAAATAATGCATGTAATACAATTTAGAAAAAATTCTCAAAACCCTCAAACTGACTGATTTTAATTAACAATGAAAATCATAATTCCTAGTTCTCCAGGCCATTGACTAATTTGTTATAATACTTTGGATTTGTTTGGTGGTGCAAAGAAGCACTCAATGAACAGGTTTAATGATGTGTTTGGTAGGATGTTCTTGTACAGGTAATTATAAAAGATTTCAAAATATTTCTCATAAGGCAGTCATAAACCAGCATAAAATTCAGTATGTATCTTTCAGTAGATGTTGAATGAGAGACATGAATCCTTCAGTTCTGCAGCAGGAACTAGGAATGATCATAACGTTCCACACATAATTAAGCAAGCTGCAGGATCTTTCACTGCTGTATGAATGTTTCACACTATTTCAGCAGAAATGGCATTTTTGCTAAGAATGACTGTACCACTTTCTTCAGCAACATGTTCTACAGTATGACCAGCTTATTGCAATAATTCTCTAAAGCACTATTTCTTGTGATAAAATAGATACTTAATCTGAATTGATCATTCTTGGGAATCAATAATGCCATTTTCTAAAGTTTGTAACCAAAAGGAGTATCAGGAACTGTGAAAACAATACGGAAAATCTAGCTATTTCACTTTGAAGAGAACACTTTAATCATTCAATGACTGAGTAACCTTTCTTGATTCCTTAAATGTAAAGTTTCAAAGGAAAACCACTTCGCATTTATAAGGAACGTCTTCCACTAGTACTTAATCTGCTTTCTTTTCATTGCTCAGAACTTCACAACAGCAGGGAAAAAATGTTTATCCTTTTACTGTCAACAGTGTACTCAGCCTGCTGCTTTGATTTTAAGGTCTGCTAAATATTTAATGCAGACTTATTTCACAGTAATTTTTGAAACTACCACATCATTACTTATTTATTCCACAGGTGTATTCTAGCTATAGGGTCTAGGACTAAGGAAACCAGCTAACTGTATTTTAGTATTTATCTTGGTAGAATTCCCATTTATGGATATGAACATCATCTTTTAATTAGACTCATACAAAGCCATGGTTCTTGAAAAACAGAACTGACAATTTGAATTAAATTTGATATAGAATATCTATAGCTAGTGCAAAGAACTACTACTAAATGGACAGTCTTGCTAAAAAAATTGCTGTAATGAATTGCCATCAAAGCTAGTAAGGGCATGCATATTACATAGAAATATATTTGAACAGACCTCAATAAACTACATTGATCATTGCTGTTTGACACCTATAGATCAGGGAAAAGTCTGACCCTGAAAAGTGCAACCATAACTTTGATTAGCTGACAGGTAAAACCAGAGACATTAACAGCATTACTTCAGACTTAATACCAATTTAAGTGGCAGCAGGATTAATGATTCAAAAATTAAGTGCATGTGTGTCTTACTAAATAAGAATTCATGTAGGAAATTAAGTGTTTTTTTTAATCAATAATTATTTTTAATCAGTGTTTTCAACACATAACGATGACACTTTCCCTAGCCTGGAAAAACCTAATGAAGTTCTGTAAAATAAATATTATATCAACTGATGACAGCTTTAAAGAATTAAAAACAGAATTAGAAACCTTAGGCTAATAAAATACGACAGGCATTAAGATTGCAACCAGAGTTCCTGCAGCACATTAAAAAGAGAAAGAAATCAAGAAAGACAGTCTAATAAATATAATATGTTTTTTCTTCTTCTCTTTCTTCACTGTGCACAGTTTTTATCTCTTGTTGTGAATATTTAAAGACGAAAGCAGTAGAAGTATCCCAGTTGCCAGCATTTATAGTTATGTATTCTGAATGCTGTTATTCAAACCATAGCACTCCTGAAGGCTTAAGATGAAACACTGCTGCTTACAGAAATTTAAGATGACAAAATAAAATAAAGGAAGTTAGTAACAAGGAGTCAGTCAATAACTTGATCATTGTTGTGTTGCTGGGTAGAAAGTAAGTTTTGGGATTATTATGCTTACCTGCAAATCCTACTTAGAATTCTTACCAAAAATTGTTAAAACTTCTGGTTTTCTGGTTGGAAAGTACTTAACTATTACTCTATAGTCTATCTCTTTTGTTCTACTGTTTGATATTTCTTGTTTGTTTTTCTTAGCTTGCTTTCAGCTTATTCCTAGGGAGAATTATTTTTTCCAAGTTTCACCACTTCATTTTCAAATACTCTTCTCCAAAATACACACTACAAATAAAACCCCATATCTTGAAATACTACTGTTTAACCACTTGAGTTTTAAAATACAAGGTTCAGATTCTGAAAACTATATGTCAATACATTAAAATTTCATATGATTAACATATTCATATTAATGATTCAATTATTTGCTAAATATGAACTTAAAAATATGTGATTTATTTTTACACAGATTATAACAATATATTTTCATCCAGACTATCTGTTAAAATTATTCATTTCGCAACAGGAGAGGATAAAATAACAAAAATTGCTGCTCACATAACATTAAGATGCCCCTTCATGTTTCATGTATCCTATTGATTTTGTGCCTTTGACGCTGAAACTTCTAATGCAGTTGTTTTTTCCCAAGGCCTTATCCAAAGATTGTAGTCATCCAAGATCCTGAGATTCTCTTGTGCACATATGTAACACAAAGCCAGAGTAAGCCTTTATTGAAAAAAGAACTTCACTGAGGTCATTCTTTCACACACTGAGGTACTGGAAAATTACAGAATTTAGAACACACACAAAATGTAATTGCTCTCCCTGGTGTTTATTTAGTACAGTTCACTCTTTAATCACACATGTACCACCTATTCTTATACCCCTTCTCAACAGAAGATATGCTTTTATTCATACACAGGCTGGATTACGATCATTTAATGAGAAGCTATTTTCTTTTCACTACTCTATAGCTGTCCCCAGGCATTATTATTTATTTCACACTATTTAAAGCCTTGTTTAAAGACAGGACTATTAATTTTCTTATCGATCTTTATGGCACTCATTTTAGCATCTGAGTGCTTCATAAACAATAATACACCTCCTTTCACAAGCCTCTGAGATAAAGCAATACTATTATCCCAACTCTGTACCCTCTGGCCTTAAAGATTTTGAAGTTCTGCTCATGGTTGAGATTTATTGCCAGATCTACATCAAATTTTTGGACAATTCTCATTCAAATGTTTTCTCCTGCACACTCCTTGTTGCTTCTTTTTACAGGATCTTATTCTCATTCTTTAAAACTAAACATAATAGAAGTATCACCGTGATTCTGAGGCTAGTCTGATAAACATTTTTTCACAGTTTAAACAAGATTATTAAATTAGCTGATCGAGTATGTAAGATTCCATGCCAAGAAAAGAATCTTGTTAAGGTAACTCAATATTAAGGAGGTAGGCTAAACAACTGCAGAGACTAGATACCTAACTAGAGCTATGTAAGATAAACTATTCCATAATCCATAAATCCTTTGCTATTTCTTGCAACCTAGACATTAAGTCTATCTACCTATTACCTATAGATGTTTTCTTCTTTCGTAGTCCAGCATATGCAGCAAATTTATCCAATGTCATCTACTCAAGATACCATACATTGAAGATGGTGACATTTTACTCTTTCCAGAAAGATTTCATGTGTTTCATTTCTCTAGTTTAACTTTCTGACAGCCATATAACTGGAGAATTTTAAAGTCTGATTAAATTGTGAATACGTCAAAAAACACCACAAAGAATACCACCATCAAGAATCGCAAACTTTCAGTAGTGTCCTGAACAAGCAGATATTGAACACCAACAAAGCAGACCACAAATCAGACATTAGTACAATTCGAAATGACCGGTCACCAAGGAACATCTCTCCCACAGAAAGGAGAAGTCACGTAATCCATAAAATTGCATATATTTGTGATTCAAGTGCTTCAGTTTCCAAACTTGACAGTATTTTGTCTTAAAAAGCAACATGAGAGTATTGAAAGGATTGATGGCATGAATCCTACCATTGATCCATGGGCAATTTACAACAGCACTTGTTTTACACACTCTACCATTCAATCTTTTTCTTTACAGAGGGTGGAGGTTCTCCTACTCTTTCGAATCCACAACTCAGATAAAGTTTTAGCAACCCAAAACTAATTTCAGAGTTTTAAGTACAGGTTCTGTTCTAAGCATGTGAGTATCTTTAACCAGCAAAACTTCTCATGAATGAAACATCCGTAGTGCTACATGTTGTCAGTTTTGCCCCCTGCTGCCAATAAAGAATAGATCATATCCTGACATAAAGAAACTTGCTGGACAAGATAACAGGGTACTTAGTGAAAGTGAACAGCATGTCTTGATCCCTAAGGTGAAATACATCCACTTACTTTCCTTAGTCATGCTAAGGAACATCATGATCAGGGATTGACTATTTCACCACAGAATAGAATGAACTTCATACCATATAATTATTTTCTTTTACCTGCAAATGATTTCCTAAAATGATTCCTAAAATCTTGCTACCCAGGTACAATGCTCATATTTGGACAGGAATTGAGCTATTGTAACTGACACTGTGGAGGAGGATTGCTACCTTAAGAGGCAGCTCCACCTACTTAAATAGCAGCCTTTTGACTTCACTGTGACTGGGATCAAGTCCTTGACAGATGATCAGTCTAGATGCTTAACTGTCTCACCTTTGTGTAGGTAACTTACTACTGCAAAGATATGGTCTTTACACTTTGCAGTGTTACTTTGTTGTCTGCATTTTAATCAAGGAGAGTGGCCTGTGATCAGTACAGTGATGGTTTTATGCTAATCATAAATCTGCAGATGTTAGTCTTCTAGAAGCATCATTTGCAGGTTTTTTTGATGCATGATGAAAATGGGGTGAAGTAATTTCATCCTTCCTTAGAAGCTGTAAAACTGTACACATATTACATGAATATTACAAGGACACAATCTTGCTGATGCTTTGTTTAGAAGTCATATAGTTTAGCTAGTTTCAATTGCTGGATAAGGTAATTTTCTTACAGCACTGCTCTGTCACTAGCAATCTAACGTTACTTGCTGACCATGTGTGCCCTAATGTATCCCACAACTGCCTATTACCATGATTAAATCTTAAATAGCACCATGTGACATGAAAAACAGTCAAGCTGTTTTTTGTTAGCATACAAAAACATTTATGAAAACTTCAAGACTAAGAGGGAAGAACTCTGAAAAAAACAGTTACTTAAGTTCACATTAGGTCAGTAGAGCCTCAAACCCATTTGCACCAGGTTTTGCAATACATTTAATGTGTATTTTATTTAGATTGAACTCAGCAGCCAGGCCCAGAGTCTCCCATGTCCCATCAGCTACAGTGGGAGAAGCAGGTCCTCTCAGGGCAAGAACCAGCCTATCAGCAAATGTCTGGCAGGTGCCACTACTGGCAGGAGCTCCTGGAAGCTTCCAGAAGCAGCTGGCAACAGGAGCCCAGTTTTAAGAAAAACAAATAGACAAATGAATAATCCCACAAAAAACTGCTTGAGTCGAAAGAGCTATTAATCTCCCTCCCCCCCTCCAATTATCCCTGCCTAAATACATAAAATTAACCCACAAAGAACTGCCAAAACCCACGATCCTTTCCCCAAAATTGGTGAAAGCAAAGACAGGCCAAACAGACAGTGATAATGCATGTGGAAACCCCCCCAAAATGCAGACTACTAGAAAAAAAGGCTGGGACATAAACACACACTCCTCCCAGCAATAACATGAACCACTGTTGGGTACTCACATTTAGAAGATTGGTGTGCAGATAGCTGTTTAACATATAAAAGTCATTCTTTTTAATCCCAGCTGTGCTAATGCCCTTCAGAAAGTCACTTTGTCTTCTGTAATCTTCGTATGTAACCTTTTCACGTAATCACAGAACGGCTGAGGTTGGAAGGGACTGCCAGAGGTGATTTGGTCCAATCCCACTGCTAGAGGAGGGCAACCTAAAGCCTGTTGCCCGAGATCTTGTGTACATAGCTTTTGAATGTCTCCAAGGATGGAGACTCCATAACCTCACTGGGAAACCGATTTTAGCACTCCATCATTGTCACAGTTAACAAGTGCTTCCTTATGTTTAGAGGGAATCTCCTGTGTTTCAGTTCATGCTCATTGCTTCCAGTCCTGCTACTGGACACCACTGAAAAAAAGACTGGCTCTGTCCTCTTTGTACCCTCCCTTCAGGTATTTATATACATTGATGAGACTCTTCTCCAGGCTAAACAGTCCCAGCTCCCTTAGCCTTTCCTCACATGACAGATACTTCAGACACTTGAACTGCACAGGAAAAAAAAAAAAAAACACTGACCTTGTATTATTTTAATTAATTACACATTATAATCTCTTAAAAGTTCCCAGACACAAAATTCTAAAATTTTCTACTCCTCTTTGGAAACCTACTAGGTAAACTACTAGAAAAGTACTTAAACTTTATGGAAAACAAATTGTCTTCTGGAAGTCATATCCCTTTTATCCTCTCAAAACAGTCAGAATAGTCATGGTGTTCAGGAACTTATACTTTACTCCTAAATTTCTTTTCAATGTTAGAAGTGATAACTTGCTAATAGCACTCTTTAAAAACAATTTGAATCACTTAAAGTGTATTTGCATTATTTAAGTAAAAAGGAAATTAATCTGAGGAATCTACTTATCAAGTTTTTAGCAATTATTTAACAGCTATGCAATTAAGAAAGATCTTTTGTTTGATGCCTAAAACTGTCATCATTCCTACAATGTGAAGTAAGACTGTGTAGACAAAATCTGCAATGTACCATTTTTTAGTCATGTATTCATACCTTCAGGTATCAGAAAGTTTAAAAGAACTGAATACTTGCATTTTTACACTGCTGTTATCTTTGGAAACAGTACATGTTCGACAAGTTTTACTAGGTTACATTAATAAAGATGTGTCAAATAGTTGAGATACTGAGCTTAGAAAATTCTGGAAGCTTTGTTCCCTGAGAAGAGGAAAACAAAACTAAAATTACTTTTATAACTCTTGTATCATCATAAGATTTCTTTGTGGATTGGTTAGTGTAATTAAAAATTTGATATACTAAACCAATATGAGTAAAATAAAGAATACAGCATTAATTTACACTAAGAACGAATGACATCTATCTTGTTTAGTCAAACAAGTAAGAAACAAAAATAAAGCTTGAAGGCAGCCAGGTATTCTACTGAAAAAAACATTTACAGGAGTTTCCTCCTCCACTGCAGATTCAGCAGATTGCTTTGAGTTATAGCACTGATGTGAGGCTTTTTGCTCCAGTGTTTATTTTAGATAACTACAGTCTGAAAAAAAAAAGTCAGAGAATTAAATTAAAAATAGTACTCAGCTCACCTAATAGCTCTGTACACTGATAGCGTACTACCCTAAATGGGCTATAATCCTTACTTCAAGTGAGTGTATTTGCACTGGTATTCCAGAAATACCAAGTAACATCTTCATCCTCAAATTCTGAAGTGATGCAAGGAAAACGCTGTAAAAAGAACTGAAGGAGAGAGGGCAAATAAAAGGAAAACCAGTTTTCTCAGTGTTAACATAATTAATATTATGAGAATACTGGACGTTGCTACTTAAAGTGAAACTTCCCTGGAGTTTTGTGCTGGAGGAAGAAGAAATAGGTTCCATGGAAGAAAACAATTCATGATATTATGCTTTGTGTCAGCAAAGTATATCCTAACTTCTTAATGATGAAAGTGATCATCTGTGCTGAAATGATGCACAAACTGTTTCAATTTACATGAAACACTGCTGTACCAAGGTTAGCTTTAATTACTTCATTTAAAACCTCTGTGAATTATTAATATTTAACAAAAGATTAAGTAAAATAAGATCATCTTCTGCTACCTCCTGCTTCTGAAAGCTTCTATGCTTTCAAAAAAGTAAATTTTCATAGAATAGTTATTTAAAAAAATACATTCATATACTTTATATTATACACTTTATTCTTTACTGTGAGGGTGGTGAGGCACTGGAATGTGCTGCCCAAGGAAGTTGTGAATGCTCCATCCCCAGCAGTGTTGAAGGCCAGGTTGGACAGAGCCTTGAAAAACACGGTTTAGTGTGAGGTGTCCATGCCCATGACGGGGGATTTGGGACCACATGAAATTTAAGGTCCTTTCCAACCCTAATGACTTTATGATTCTGCAACTGTTTCTTTAAAATCAAGGGTAATCACTTAAAAATGGTGGAAAAACAATAGATCCCAAATGGAATAGTAATTAATGTCAAAAGAAAATAATTAGAAATTAAAAATAAGCAGTAAATTTAGAAGATTCACTTAGTAAAGAGTAGGAATTTTATTGAAATAATTAGCACTGGGTGAAACATTGCCAGCCTTTTATAGTAATGTGCATATTCTTTAAACAAAAAGTAGCTAATCTTACTTTTTAGGCAATACACAATGTATCTGCTATTCATTTTGCTAATAGTACAGGTTGCATTCTACCACTTGAATCAGGCTTTGACCTATTTATATATGCTTGAAAAGGAGAAAATGTATGACATACGTGATAAAAGAAATCATGTACCATAAACAGGAAGTGTCATGCCATGAACAAGTACAGATTACGTCTGAATTATGGCACAATACCCTCAACTCCTGCATAATCCATTATAACATTGCAAATCTGTTACTTCTAGAAATGTTGGTGATAGAGGCATACAGAAATAGCTGGTGTCTTATTGCTAACTCTTCCCCTTCTAGTACACTACACTTCATTAAAGCTGCAACTATGCAATATACTTTTGTGAAAGCTATTTTTGATGTACATATATAATCATTTATGTCATCAAAAGGCCAAAATATGAGTGATAAGATAGACAAAATTTACCTAAAATCCTAAACCACTCAGAGTGCCTGATTAGATTCTGACATCTTATGTAACATTAAGTTGAGCCTAATAGCCGGTATGTACCTTTCACACTCCAAGAAGGTGATCAGGTCACTGGTTTAGGACATAGGACATCCAGATTAAAAATTTCCCAGACTTACTAAGATTGATCAATATCCCATCCCTACTACTGGGGAAGAGACCGAACAGTGAGATTCAGAAAAGCATGACTCAGGGTCCCTCTCCATGCTTGTTTGAGTACTCTCCTAGACACAGAGAAGGGTGCATCATTATAAGTGACGTTCTTAAATACCTACTTTACTGGTGGTTTGGTATGAGTAAGAAGCATCACTCTTTTCTGGTGAAAATCTGTCTTGTTAAACTGCATATGAGTGTTAAATAATGAAGGCGAAACCTCTGTTTTCTAATTTAATTACTTTAGTGAATTTTGTGCTAGCTGGTATTCAGAAGAAAATTTCTCTGTATCCTCTGTTGTCTAACACTGAATCTAAAACAAACATTTATCTTTTCCACTGGTTTATCTAGCTTACTTGTTTGTCTATTCTACCGAAAAGAAATTAATCTGATGGCTGAATATTTATATGAAGTTATCCTGCCCTTACAAGATGACTTACATCCCTGCAGGACAGGACAGGACTCATTCAACTAAATTTAGATTTCTATAATGTACATCCCTATATTCAGGCTAGTTCCCCTAGGCTTCCTTGTCCTGACTGAAAAGAAATAGGGTCTTTTAAAAATAAAATTCAGCTTATCCTAAAAATAGGTCAGATATATTACTCCTTAAGAAGTACCCATTTCACTTCATCAATTATAAAGAATGCTTTGGTGATTCATTCAGATTAAGACCTTTAGGCCTTAGATATTTGATGGCTGGTTCAGATAACTAAACATAGGTGTCTGGAAACATTTACAATGTGCTAGGTTATCCAAGGGCACATGCATAAGACTGGAAAAGTGTAACAGAAGACTCAAGAGAGAAACCAGCCCTTCCAAAGTGGGAGCTGGAAGCCAAGCAGGGTTCATTAAGAGAATTCACATGAGCTACTTAAGAAAATTTATGAAGTCCTATGGGTGTTTCAGTTCCAGATCAGACACCTACATTTGAGTACCTACAGTATAGGGGGACTAACAATTCCACTAAAACTAATTTAGTTAAGTATACTTTACCAATTGTACAGTTTCCCAAACTCCACAGACTGTATCGACACACATATAATAACAGAAGTTAAAAATTCCAATCACTTACATTTAAGCACCTAAATTTACATGTTGACAATCTGGGAATAAATCTAACCACTGAAGTGCGATAAAATGAATCTTACTTCAAGTGTGTTGATTACAAATACATCAAGTCTATTTAAACCCATATAACTACCTTGTACAGATTTCAAATTAAGCTAAATAAATATTTTCCAAAATATCTCTGGAAAATGCCAGTGATTTTTAAGTAGATAGTTCATTGTTCACACATTCACATGCTGGAAGAGTAGACACAAGCTCTTAAGATTCCAGCTCTGAATTAGAATCATTTTAAGAAAGGTCATCAAGACATGGCCCAGTTGCAACATGAAACTCTGAAAATCACCTTTATTAAACAGTGACACCCAGGCAATTAAAAAAGGGCAAATACAGGTGATGAAAAGAAAGTAGGTGACTTGAGTGAGCACTGGAAACTCTATCAAGAATTATTTAATTAGCTAGGTAAACATACTTGACTAATCAGGCTTTTCTTGCGCAGTTTAAATCTCCTTCCTATAACCTTCTGCCTTCTCTTCAGTCCTTGGTCCAGTTCCTTCTTTGCTTTTGTACATTCATTATCTCCCTTTTCTCACTGTTTCTCCCAAGAATCATTTTCTCTTCCCTTACCTTGCTGCTGGGAACTCCCATATACCTCTACATTTCAGCTTTCCCCTTGTCTAATTTTGCACATTTTGCTCTTTTCAAATATTCTAAATGTCTTTTTACACTTCACAATGAGGTCTTCCTTTGCTCTTTCTCCTTTGCAACTCTGACAAATCTTCATAATTTCTTTCAAATGCTTTTCCTTTTATTTTTGCAATCTTTCTAGTTTCATTTCAAATCATTCTTTACTAACACCTGATCTTAATAATCTGATCTTAACAGATAATACTGTTTGGTGTGACTAAGCAAATCCTTGACAGAAAAACAAAGTGCCTGAGAATCTGGATCCATATTAGACCTTTATTATCAAAACACAGTTCACTCTTTGTTATACCGGTTTTGCCTAACTCCTCCTACATACTTGTAAATAATACTACAGCTATGTATTGCTTTCTCGGTTGCTTTTTTTTTTTTTTGAAGCGAAGGATAAAAAATAGCTGTTCTTCAAAAGTCCCAATCTGATAACTTGTAGTTTCTTGATTTGTTTTTAATAAAGCAGTATTTATTGTTTCTCACTTTCTTTCACACACACATACATTTGAGTGAGAGAATATATCCATTTAAGTGAAGCCACCTGTCACTAGCAGAACAAAAACCTAAAACTAATGAAGTAGCATGTGCTTTAACTACAAGTATGAGCAGCATCTTCCCTGATAACCATGCCATTCTTTAATTGCTGTGAAATATTTTTTATGTTATACTAAACCAGTAGTCTCAGAAGAATACTAAATGCTAGGAAAATGGTACAATAATAAATAAATCTGCTTTTAACAGATGAGAATGCAGGGAAAACAACAGAAAAAGAGTTTCTTAAATTACAGTGAAGTTCATAGTCTCAAATGAATAGCTAGATAACCGTGTTACCCCTTGTGAGCCAAACTGTGTTCAGAGCTATTCTAACATCAATTTCAGTTAATCCCCAATGAGTTCAACAAGTACTGCATTAAAAAATTAAAAAGAAAACAAACAACCCCAAACCCATAACATTCTACTTTTTTGGATTATTAATGCATTTCCTTTTACCAGAACATGTTGCAATGAATTTCTCCCCAATACTCTCAAACATAATTTTATTACCTTTTTTACTTAAAATGACTGGATTCCCTGTCCTGACTTGAATTCAAAAGAAGAGCCTTCAGAGTTCAGATATCGTCTCCATTGAAGAGTCCATGTTCAGTTTCAGATTCCCTCAAAAAACAAGTACAGGTTGCATACATATAGGACTGCAGCTTTCAGGTTTTCAAAAATGCCATAAAAATACCCAAATACCTTCTATTTCTCATGAAAAACTACTTCTAAACCAGCACTTCTTTGTTCCTACCTTTTTCAGCTACTGTGTTCTTTTGAAAGCTATCTGACTGGGAAATATTAATTATTGAAAGTTTCATAGAGAATGCATTCTTCTACCAAGGGTAGAAATAGAACAAAGCAGCACAGACCCATTATCTAGTCTCAAACACAGATCAGTTGCACATGTTGGGTGTGTCTTAAGTGGTAGGAAAATATATCACAATACTTGCCAGGAGTAACTTCTCACTTCCTAGTGGTATCTCAAGCACTTCCATTAATAGAAGAGGCGCATGCAAATATAATAATCTTAGCTAATTTTAGTTGTCTATGGTACTAGTATCTAAATTTAAGCTACTCACCCCAAGATTTCTTTTAAATCAAAAAGGAGAAATAAGCACTTTTTAGAGTGGCAGGTATCTTTAGATTACTGCCTTAAGTGAATTCCACTCTAAAGCTAGACATACACAGTTGGCCAGATTAAATCCTATATTTGACTAATTTACTTCCAGTTATTGTCTAAGCTTTTTTTTAAAAAAAATATTATTACTGAATTTTATTATTATTAATGGATTTTTTATTATTTATGGATTTTAGCATTTGTTTTGGTTATCTGATAGTCTAGTGAGTAGTACTGCTTGGCTTTTCTTTGGATCCATACAGCAGTTATATTTTGAGGATGAAGGATTCTAAATTACTGAGTTGACCTCTGAGGAATGTTTGAACATTTGAACAAAAAAATAATGAACCTTAGAAATAATTCTAAAATTAACTGAGGCCTAGCACTGAACACAGAGATGTAGAAATATCTCTGTAGTACAGGAGTGTAGGATAGGAATTTCAGTGTAAATCTTATTTGTCCCATACATTGAAAAATGTTGTAAAAATGCTTGCTTGAGATACTGTCTTTGCAAGGTAAGTTTTTGAATGATTTAACTTTTGAGAGGTCTGAAGTGACCAAAAGTAGGAACAGCAAATAACAGAAAAATTTATTTCCACTTCACTTGTGTTTGACTCCAACCACCACCATATTTGATACACTTGTGTTAGATAGAAAACTGGTTGTTTCTATAGCTACGGTGATTTCTGAGTGATACTGCATACCGTGTTAACATTTTATACCAAAGAGATTGTTTTAATGAAGGTGTAGTCATGTAGGATAGTGCATTAGCATGAAATGTACTACATGAGATCAGTTTTATAAAACAAACAACCCAAAGCAAAACCAAAAAACAAGCACTAAACTTAACACGAGAAACCTGGATTTAATTTTGTGATAAAGTATCCGGGGGAGTGAACATCAATACATGAAACTAACAGACAAAATAATCCAGTAACTTGAAAAGAAAAAATATTAATTCTTGTATGTGTATGGCGAAAGGGCATTTTCATTGTCTGCATATCAAGTGATTCAGATTCATTCGTCATTTATTCAAAGAATTTCTAACAATGTTTGAAAACAGGCTTTATACGCTCTAAAAAACCCACACAAAACCCCCAACAAGGATAAATCTTCGTACCACATCTTATTTATATTGTAAAGTATTTTCATTTTACCTGTAAAAATCTAAAAATACATTCTATTTATCTGTCTAATGTATACACATATGTATATATGTATATAAACTCTAAAATCCCAGGGAATGGTGTCTCAAACATTTTGCATGTTAGTAAATACCAACTTACCTCAGGTTTCTATAAACAAACATTATTATTGAAATAATAAATTCTCGTACCTAAACTGTATGATGACATTTACAGTAAAAGAAGGCTTTTCAATGTTTAAAATATTCTTGTACAAGTATTGTTTTAGTTAATGTGTCGAGTCATTGCTTTTTATCTACAAGCTTAATTTCACAGCTCTGCAGGAGAGCTATCATGAAGAACCACGGATTCTGTCTTTAACCTTCAGACACAACTGCAATATTAAGGATTGGAGGTCTAATTTCTCTAACATAGAAATGAAGGAGAATAGAAAAAAACCCCAAGGATTCCTACCTCCTTCAGATGTCCAGAGGTTATGTACTTCTAAATTCACAGTGCACAAGAGAGGAGAAAAATCTGATGTGGAGGTATTCTACTATGAAAAAGGGAGAGGAAGTGGAGCTGTGTTTCTTGCAAAAGAAGAGATGTTGTTTACTCCTTTTCAGGCTTGCAGAGAACAGGAACTTTTTTAAAGAACATGCAGCTGTCATTACAAATAATTCTCAGAATATTCCTTTCTGCATGTGAGAAGCACACTGAAAGCAATTCTGCTTCAGAAGTCTGACAGTATCTACTGTAATTCAGTATCAGTATTCTGAGGATAAATCTCTCCATGACTGTGGTTAATCATAAGATCACAGTTTTATACAGAAAGTGTAATATGTAAGAATCAGTATCGTATATTATTTTTCTCTCCCTTTTGTCTTTCAGATCATATTTGATTTTGTTATAACCAAAGAGCACTGAAAGATCAAAAAATATTGCCTGTTGTTTTCACATTCCAAAGCCCATTTAACATTCACTGTTTTTCTGCAGAAGTCCAATGACATAAAATAAAACCCTTCACAGTTCCATTGCATGGGTATATAAAGTAATACAGGCAACGAGTCCCAGGTATTTGCAGGTAATCACCCCATTTGATATTCCTGGAATAAAATCAGTAATAATCAATATCTGACATTGTTCTTGTGGTATTTCGTTTTGCTGATTAGGCTTCATTAGCAGCATAGCCAAAAGGACAAATTTCTCATTGTGTTCACCTGTAGTGTGCTGTTACTGGCATAAACACTAGCTACACTTCACAACACAGAAAAGTCTAATAATTGTCACATAAAAATTTTTCTATTTGTTTATTGAATGAAACAATTACTGTAACTTGTTTGTACCAAGTTTAACAGAAAAAATAATACTAGTACTACCAATGTTTGAATTTCTCATAGACTTGATCTTTCTAAGAGATGAGGTAGTTTTTCTTCTGTTACTGAATACCTGAATAATGACATTTTTAATGCAAATATATGTATGAATGATACGGCAATAATATCATATTTTTCTATTCCTCTATTTCTGAAAGAGGAATAAAGAGATATTTAGGCTAATAAATTTTTATATTGTGTTAACTCTTGGTTAAAATTACTGTGCAATGAATAACTGCTGTGTGAGAATGTTTGCCTTAAATTATTTTAGCCAATATTTGTGAACAATTTTAGTATAAAGGATGGACTTAAAAATCTTTGTACCTCAAGAATATACTTAAGCTGCCTGCTACATTGACAGTTTATAAATGCTATTGACTTTCGGAATAAAAATCTTCTGCACAGTTATCATCCATACTAATCTTACAGCATTATGTTACCATTTTACCTGACGAAAAAAATTTTTCTCTTTAGTAACCCAGTGGTTTTGCATCTTGCTCCTCCTGGTTACGCTGAAGATATACATCGAAAAACCTCAGCAGATTAAGATGGAAAGCAGCACAGTGGTACCAATTCCCTGAGTATCTCTTTTCCCAGCTTTCGAATTCCCTGAAATTTACTCTTGACTGGCAGATAGAGCTGATACACATTTCTTTGATTTGGATTTTATAAGAAACGCAATTTTTCTCTGCACATATTTCCTATTTGATATCATTGGCAATCAAAAGAAAGTAAACAAACTCCAGGGCTTCAAAAATATTTGTGCAGTTTCCTAAAATGTTATGATGTTTGATTGATAAGAAATATTTTATAAATGGGTGTTTTACTGTTGATTTCTAGTAGGAATGCTTTTATAACACATTTTGTAAAGTTTTGCTGAGACTTAGACAGTTTTTTTTTCTTGTAGTTATTTTTTAGAGAAGAGTCATTATTCCTTGGAGTTTCTGTTAGGATATTACATCATCTTCATTGATATAAAAGAATTCCTCACATTTGGGATTTTTTTTTTCTAATTTGTTCAATCTGAATGTAGCTCTAATGATTAAATAATTAATCTCATAGGACTTATGCAAATATGAATTTTATGAATCAGTTGCAACATCCCTACTGGGAAGGGAACATTATGCCCTGTACCAAAAGCTGTGCTAGTTTTAAGGATAATCCTAGAACTAAGTCAATTTTACCATCATTAATAGCAAAGGCTGATGGCCTGTAGGGGAAGTTTTTTCATATTTGATAGGATAGGATATTGATTAGCAGAACGTACTAATTCAATCTGTACCTTTCGTCTGCTGCTTAGCATTAAAAAACATTGTTGCATGCAAATGAATTCTGCAAGCACGACTTTTTCTTTTTTATTACTTTTCAATAGTAAATAGCTGAGCTTCTTTGTAGGTCTCCTACCTACTGATAGGATTCATTTAACAAAAACCATGGAAAAGGTCAGTTGAATTTAAAATGCTCTCATTAAGATTTTCCCGCCTGTTCATACAGGCTGTAACAAAGAACTTGAACAAACAGTTTGAACCCTTTGTGTCTGTAATTTGGATTGGTGCTGTTCATGCATTTAGATACACAGCAGCTTTTCCTTTTCTGATTCAGAAAGGAGTTATTATCTTGCTGAAGTGTTGGAAAAAAGCTACTTTTAGAAAACTGCTTCAAAAATACATGCATTTATAGGACAGATAATGCAGTCTTAATTAGGAGCTGCTGTTACCTTTGTAATCCCTTACTACTTTCTGTACACACATAAACACACACATATTCTCTCTCTCTATGTATCTTTAAAGACACATAGCCTTTGCAGGTTCATCAATAAACAGGAGTCATTACGACTGCTTCCACATTGCAATTTGAATTCTTGACACCTGAAAATTAGTCCTGGTGTGTTCTTATAAAGTGTATAAACATACAGTAGTCCATTCGCCTCTGTACCTTGTGCTGTCAAGTACAAAACTTTTTGTTTGAGAGGTTTTAAGGACAGTAAAGGTAGTTTAGATGTCAATGAACTGAAAATAGTAGATTTTTACTATGCTTTTAGTTTTCTTTATGATTTCAAAACAGTGGAAAGAGACATAATTGCAAATGGGAATCAAGCATAAAACCATAAAGCAATATAAGCTGAAAATATTGATTTGTCCATTAAATGTGTTAGTCTTATTTTGTAACTGACTAGCATTAAAATGGCAATTCTTCTGTGGTTGGTAGTCAAACAAATGGAATTAAGGATATACATAATCTAAATCAAAACAAAGAGTGAGTGCAAGTGCAGTTGACATTACTAACAAGGGTGAATAACTTTTCTTAAAAAGATGATCACATGTAAAATCCTACATATAGGGATAGCCCCACATACTCCCTTTTGAGGCTGAGAACAAACTTCATGGATCTGTCAGGCCGCTCTTGAAAAACTCCATCTGCCAAGCTAAAAAATTGAAGATTAAAAGGAAAAAAAAATCCACCTGTTTGTTAAACATTTTCTGCACACCTAATGTAGAAAGGCTCATAATGCACTACCTGCTCTCACTCCACCCTGTTGCTGAGAAGCAACAACTTCTAGATGCTGCTTTTATTCCACCCGGGTATTCTGCTGCCAGAGGCCCCAGGAAGCACAGAGGAGAAACTGGGTATGTGGCCAGTCAGATAATGCTAGGTTATAAAAGAAATACAGCTGTATCTGTTCTCCTGTATCGTATAGTCATTTCATCCATGTTCTTTTCAGTGTTCTCAGCCATATTTCTTATTATATGGTGCATAGAAACATACAGAGAATATTTCACAGTATTTTTTTTGATTCTCTGCTACTTCTATGAGAAGTAAACATTAGTGTCAGAAAAAGTATTATAGAGTTAGTTTATCATTGGTAATTCTGAGGTGTGTTATTAAGTCACGAAGTTAAATATTTTTGTTAGCTCCTTGAATACTTGCAGACCTTCAGATATCATGGTAATGAAGACAAGATGAAAGATGAATTGCTGTTACAAACGAAATACATTGATTTATAATAGTAACTGCTGGTGGAAGTAGGCGCACCACTGTATATTCACCTCTACTGAACTTCTCATTTTATGTTTGCCTGTGTATATGCAGTACATTATTTAGCTTTTTTGAAAGGCTTGCATTTGATTTCATGAAATTCACTTTCATGAAGAACATGTTTCTATTAAATTTTCAGGTGTTATTACAGGTCTTTTTTTTTCCTGTCAAACTGTTACTGTTTCAGTTGCAGTCTTCATCTGGCCTCTGCATTCCTGTGTGTTGAGCTCCTATTCCAGGGAGGTCACTTCATAAAAAGCTGCAATGCTACATTCTTGTGGCTTTTTACTTTTTAAAATTCAATTGTAATGGTCAAGAGACCCATTTTGTGTGTGTCCCACAGCAATTCACAAGATGGAAGGCACTGAGGGAGGATGAGCGCCTGTCTAGCGTGAGCAGCCGGTTGTTGTTCAGGAGGCAGAGAAGGGATCGCGCCCCAGGAAGGTGGGGGATGGTTTCCTGTGTGTCTGCCCTGAGGGCGCGAAGATCAACTGCCCGGAAACAGCGGCACGGACGCCGCGGCGCCTGTCGGGGCACAGCGTTAACTGGGTCTGGGGCTCACCGGATCGCTCTGGCACCGCCTGGAACGTGCCAGAACAGCGCACTACCCAATGCAGGCTCGGAAATGGGTGGGAGCAGCCAAGGGAGCCTGACCATACAAAAATGCGGCCTTCGACTGCCGGGCCTGTGATCCTTTTTGTTGGGCTTGGGTTTGCGTTCGCGTGTCACTGATGGAGAAGATGTCGCTGGATCCGCTGTATGGTGAGCCAATTTATCTTTGTTTTCTATTCTTACTCATTTTCTATCTCTATTTAAGGTCTTTTATAAAAATGTGAGCTTGTCAAAACTGACACGGTTTTCAGGAAGTTTACAATATAATAAATAGTTTTGTTTTAAACTGCTAGAGGGTCTGTGGTTTCTCTCGTGAACTGTGCAGTGTTGTAAAAGATAAGCTTCCACTCACCCGTTGGGCGGGACACTAATAGTAGCACAAATGTCTTGAGATATGTCGGTCTTGATTATGTTTTCCCGTGTTCCTTCTTTTTTGTTCTTTAACATTGTGTTGTTAACATCATGTCGTCTCTGATTGTGCAGTTTGTTTACAGATCATGAGACAGGATCCTCTTTTTGCAACACGCAGATCTGTTCTTTTGCAGGATTGCTGGAGTTATATTACAAGTTGACACAACAGGGTTGGTATAGCTGTACAACAGATTAGATAATGAGAAATTGCTTAACGAATCACTAGTGTTACTCGCGGACTTAGCAGTGAATTTAGCAACTATTTGGCCTCGGTGTAATGGCACAACTGCAGTGTTGCTGCATTACTAGGCGAGTTGCTTTTTCCCTGAAAATGGGTAATGTTTTTCTAATGCATTAAAGTACTTGTCTCCAGGTGTTTTTTGCAGTGCTGTGGGTTGAAAACAGAGGACTTGTGTGAAAAGATACCTGCTGCAACTCGTGGCACGCAAAAAACCTATTTTATATTTTAGAGTTAATGATAGCATACAAAATGCTGTGAATGAAGTTAATTTTAGAAATACATATGCACTCATGCTTTGGAAAAAAAAATCCATTTTGATTCTGGAAGAGTTGTAAGTGGGTTAATGGAATGTAGAAGCATGAAGCAAGCTAAACAGACTAATATTATGCGAAATGAATTGATAGACTGGTTTTTCATTGTGGCATATTCTCTCATACTCTGTTGCAGAAAGGCAGACTTTACTATATTTGCCTCTGGCTCGGGGGTATTGTTTTATGTTTGGTTCAGTTGATTATTTGAAGAATTTCATTGGAGTTAGTGAAGATTAGGTTCTGTGCAAGTCTTGGGAGTTGTGTTCTCCAGAAGGAAAGCTGGAATGTATAAGTATGCCAATGAAGTGCAGTTGTTTGCAGTGTTGAAGTAATAGCAGTTATGTATCTTATGTTTTATTCACACTTTTAAATAGGTAATGATACCTAATGTGTGAATATGACATACAAAACCTTATCTATGTTATACCTGGAGATATGGCAGAGCATATTATGAGGTATGTATTACACTCTGAAAAGGCTTCAGATGTTAATATTCACTGAACACCAGATGTACACCAAGTCCTTCACTAAAATATTCAGAGAGCTTTATTAATATCCACAGTTGAATACAGTAACTACCACCATGTCAACACTATGAATCAGTCTCTGAAGATGTTAATAGCTCTTTTGTTTACCCTCGAACCATCTGGAATATTTAGCAGATTCAGACACTCAAAATGAGAAAGTGGTGTGGTCAGATGCTACCATCCCTTTCAGGTGGGCAGCAGTTATAACACAGCTATTAGCCTGAATATTCTCTATCTGTAGTATCACAGTCCCCCTATAGCATAGGATTAATTTCCTAAGTAACTTATTTCTCATTAGTTTTGCATTAAAAAGTAGTTCATTTAGACAGTTAAATTGCATGTAACATTAACGTTGTGAAGTGTGTTGAGATGACTGCATTGGATTTATCAGCCTATTTTACCTGGCAGACAGGAGTGTACAGCTAATGACCTGTCGTTCTGTAGATATCATAGCAAATTGTAAGATGAAAATCAGCCAGTAAAAGCAAACATTCAGGAGGATAGGAGAAACATTTATGTAAATCTTGAGATGTTTTGGAGATAATTAATTATATTTGAGTTGATTTGCAGAAACATGTATCACGTTCTTTGGAGCTGCTGCAAAAAATTAAAAGGAGTTGCATTATTTAATCCTAGATCACTATACAAATGGAAATTCAGCTCTCCTGCAACTGAGAAAAAACTATCAGAAATACTTAGTGAAGAACCCTAAATGCAAAGATCATACAAGGCCAGTTTTAAATCATAGCAAGCATTGAGTTTTTTTGACTTCCTTAATATAACTTGGATGAGAAGAAGTTTAGAAAGCAGTTATTTTTTAACTGATGCTATTGGAAATGGAATTCTATTGAACTATTTCTGTGCACTTAATATTCTGAAGTTCAAATAGGTTAATGAAAGTGTTCATATTATGGCTCAGATGGAAGGAATTAACAGCAGATATGGCTTGGACATCATAATGTGACTTGTTTTAGTGCTTGACTTGGCAGAACTGGGGTGATGGTTGGACTTGACGATCTTGCAGGTCTTTTCCTAGTTTTGTGATTCGGTGTTAAGAAAACAAAAGGGGGAAAATAGTAAAGATTAAATTCATTAAGATTAACATGATTATTCTTTGACTTGTCCAAAACAAGACAGAATTGAAAGTAAATTCCATCTGCATATGTTTTGGGTAAATACAGGACATCACTATTATCTCTAGTTCTACTTTCTATATTCTACAAATTTTGTGTCTAATTAGTCTAAGGCTAAAATTGTTCCTCAGCTGTTCTGTAAGATGCATAAGAACATTCCACTATGGGGGGAGGAATGAATTTCATAAAATTTCTGATGCCTTAGGTAACAGTCATGACATCGATAACATAAGTGTGCCTTTGCAGCCAGGAGGGCCAGTAGTATCCTGGGTGCCTTGGGAGGAGTGTGGCCAGCAGGTCAAGGTTGATAATCCTCCTCTGCTTGAACCCTGGCGAAGTGACATCTGGAGTCCTGTGTCCAGTTCTGGACTCCTTGGTGCAAGAAAGACAAGGACCTACTGGACAGAGTCCAGCAGAGGGCCATAAAGATGATCAGGGGTCTAGAGCATCTCTGATGAGGAGAGATTGTGGAACCTGGGCGTTTTGAGTCTAGAGAAGACAAGACTGAGAGAGGGATTTCATTAATGCATATACACATCTAAAAGGCAGGTACCAAGAGGATAGTGCCAGACTCTTTTCAGTGGTGCCCAGTGACAGGATGAGGAGCAGTGACCATAAACTGAAACACAAGACATTTCACCTCAACTTGAGGAAGGGTTGAGGGTGGCAGAGCACTGGAAAAGGCTGCTCAGGGAGGTTGTGGAGTCTCCCTCTCTGGAGACATTCAAAACCTGCATGGATGTGTTCCTGTATTAACCTGCTTTAGAATTTCATAAAATTTCTGATGCCTTAGGTAACAGTCATGACATCGATAACATAAGTGTGCCTTTGCAGCCAGGAGGGCCAGTAGTATCCTGGGTGCCTTGGGAGGAGTGTGGCCAGCAGGTCAAGGTTGATAATCCTCCTCTGCTTGAACCCTGGCGAAGTGACATCTGGAGTCCTGTGTCCAGTTCTGGACTCCTTGGTGCAAGAAAGACAAGGACCTACTGGACAGAGTCCAGCAGAGGGCCATAAAGATGATCAGGGGTCTAGAGCATCTCTGATGAGGAGAGATTGTGGAACCTGGGCGTTTTGAGTCTAGAGAAGACAAGACTGAGAGAGGGATTTCATTAATGCATATACACATCTAAAAGGCAGGTACCAAGAGGATAGTGCCAGACTCTTTTCAGTGGTGCCCAGTGACAGGATGAGGAGCAGTGACCATAAACTGAAACACAAGACATTTCACCTCAACTTGAGGAAGGGTTGAGGGTGGCAGAGCACTGGAAAAGGCTGCTCAGGGAGGTTGTGGAGTCTCCCTCTCTGGAGACATTCAAAACCTGCATGGATGTGTTCCTGTATTAACCTGCTTTAGGTGGCCCTGCCTTGGCAGGAGGTTGGACAGGATGATGCCCAGAGCTCCTTTCCAACCCTAATGATCCTGTGTTTCGTCAGTTTCATAATTAGGAAAATTCTTGCAAGACTTTGCAGAACTTAGCATAACTGTAATCAACTGTGTTGAAGACAACAATATGTAATTTGACATAAATGTATAGCATAATTCAAGTGACTAATACCTCATGCTAGAGTAGACTTCTTTTTTTACTACATTATGTGGTTTCTTATTCATAGCTGTAGTTTACAAGCCTTCAAAAAATTAATTTATTATATTTGTCAAACAAAGCAATGGGTTAACTAAATTTTTGCCTCAAGAGTCAGATCTTAACAAGTAACACTTCCTGATTTTTTTTCACACGTGCCTCTGGAAGCAGGAAGTTTAGGGGGAAAGGTGGATCAAATATGAGAGGCCATTTTTTCTTTTTCGAGTGGTACAGAAGTCACTGGCTACTGTTTTTGCATTTGTTTCTTGAAAGACAAGTTCTTCAAGATTGTTTTGAGATCTGAAAGCTATCATTTATGCAGGCAGCTCTGTTCTGTTCCGCTGTTTTCCCCCTCTACTTATGTATGAATAGTGTGGGTAACTCTGGTCTTTCAGCACATAATGTCTACTTTTCAGGGATAAACAGCATGTAATAGAGCTCTTCAGATACTGCTTTTTGAATTTGACATCTTTAAATAGATTTTTTAGGGGATTTTTTTTTTTGTATGTCACTTTCTTAGCTCTTTCAACTGCTTTACCTGAAGTAAACAATTGGCATCTGTCTCAGAATTGCTTTTTTTATGTGCTATGCAAAATGAAACCAGAAAAACTGGTTGTCAGACTGACTGGTACTGGATGATTTTCGGTAATACATTTCCCTCCATAAACATCAAAGTAGAACTTCCTGTTTTGTGACATACTGAAGTGTAGCTGAGAACTGAACAGGTTGGTGTTTTTTTTTGAATTCCAGTAATTCTCTAGCACAATTTTCTGTTCAAAATCTAATATTGTGACGAATAAGATAAAACATAGATGCAGTGTGCAAAACAAGAAGCAGCACTAAAAATACCTTTTATGATTCTATATATGTTGCTAAATCAGCATTGAAAACTTTTTCTGGATGGCTTGTATTCTGCCAGCAGAATATTTAGAAAACATAGGGTCCATACTACATTAACATTCTTTATTTTTTTATTTTTTTTTTAAAGAAGTAAATTTTTCAGACTTAGAGGAGTTCATGTGGTACTACAGATATTTATATATGAGCTCATTCCTAGGATCACTTGAGTAATTTCTGGATGGGGGGGAAAAAGGTCATCGCTTGGAAAAAGAAGTAATATATACTGTTCTACTGAATCTGCCTTAGAAGTGCCCTTATTTATCCTTTTCCTGAGTTCAGGGAATATCTCCCTGTACAGCCAGGCTGGTGCTCTTCCCTGCTGGTAATGTCAGATTGAGCTGTTTATATGCATATTCAAGTTATCTCAAGTTAAATGAACTGAGTTTCAGATTTTGTTCCTATATTACTGAAACAATTTTTTAACCTTTTAAATCTTTACATAGTTTGCATATCCTTATGCAGACATGGAACAAATTAAATAGAGCAGAGAATCTTACATTATAAAGAGCTATACAGGCATGGATCCTTTGCATATATTGTTGGAATACAGAGAGATGTCTCTGCAAGAGGTGTAACATTTTCCTCAGCATGATGTATGGCATGACAAGGTACTTCAGCATTCAATCAGAAATATGAATACGAAGAGACAACTGACATACTTTGAAACTTACTGAATTTGTAATGATTAAAGTTCCAAAAGAAGAAAAGTTTTCATTTAACTTTTTTCCTGTATGGTTATTTTTTATTTATTCCCATTATTTTATCTCATTATTTTATTATTATTCTGCTCTATGATTATTTATATTATTTTATTATTATAGTTTATTATTTTATTTTTTAGCTTGAAACTGTCCCTCTATTTTGATATAGCCAAGTTGTTAGTTTATTGCACTTCTGTACTTTTGATGCATTTGAATGATTTGGTCTTGGTCTTTGTCTTCAAATTATGTAAGGCAGATGTCCCTAAATATGTCCTTATTTTTTTTCTTTTTAACCTTACATTTAACTCCCATTTGATTACTGTTGCTGTTTCCTGAATTTACTTATGACTGCCTCCTTGAAGACTAGTTCTTGGGTTATGAATATTCCTTCTCACTTTAAGGTTGTTAAGAATCCATAGTTGCTCTCACTCAGATTACCTTCTGTCTTCAGATTCTCTTCCAGCACATCCCTGTTAATTTAAAAAGGGTAGTTTATTTCTGCTGTGTTTCTTAAACAGCAGCATCTTTCTAAATTCTTGTAAACTGTGACAGGTGATCTTTAATACATCTTTTATATGTCTTTCTAGGTCAATTTATTTTTTCCTGCTGTTGAAAGTGATATAACTTGATTGTACCTTGATTTTGCTGTTTAAATCATCCTGATTCTAAACCATTGGGACAACTGAATTGTTACTGCCAGCAGTACCATCCAGCACCATCAGCTATATTAGACTTTGTGTAAATATGTCCTCCTTGCTGTCACTGAGGAAAGCCTTAACTGTGTGCTTTCTTTTGTCCGTCTGATACATTTATGTAACACCAGGAAACTTGGTAGAAAACCTGCAAAAAAATTTCTGTCTTTTCTGCAAGAGGTGTAAAAATCTGTGAAACCTGGACAGTTCAGACAAGTTCATGTGTTCTTCAAAATTGGGATTATGAAACTCAAGGGATTATAGAAATAGAAGCTTCTAGAAAAAAGTAAATCCCAGCCACATAAAACATAAGCACTACATATTTTCAAGATTCATTTACGTGAGTCTGCTATAAAGTCTGAACAGCAATAGCATCTCTTGAAGTGATTTGATAATCGGGATTGTTGAAATGCAGGTATCAGGTTTTAAAATCCGTTCCAGGTTCAAGGAAGTATTAAATGTTCAAGTTGTCTGTGTAGACATAATGTTCTTTGAAGTTGGCACTTGAAATACTACGTTTGTCACAAACATAAACTAGGGATAGTACTTCTATCTTATGTAATGCAGGTAAATGTTACTTGCAGTCATTTCCTTATTCAATCTTGTGTTTATAACAACAGAAGAAACAATTCTTGTAAATTAAAGAATGTTGGGATTAATACCATTCTCAATGAGGCAGCATATTGTGGGGTCAGTATTGAAACTGAGTAATGGAGTCTTATAAAAAATACTTCTGTTAAAGAATTTACTTCTGAGGAACTTGAAAACATGCAGTCTTCCTGCCAGGAACTGCTACATGATGAAGTGGGGAGCAGTGAAGAGGACTTAATGGTAATAGTGAGGGAGTAGTAGTGGAACTGAAAATCGTGACTGTATGGGAAGGCTTGCGGTAGGATTTTCAGAAGAACACTAAAGACTGTGAAGAGGCTGGAGAAGCAGACTACCAGTTTCATACAGATGTCAGTCTGAAACTCATGTTGGGTTATTCAGGGAAAAATGGATCTAAATTAAAGTACACAGAATTTGGGTATTCTTTGTTTATAATATGCTATGTCACTGCTGAAAGTGCAAGAAGGGTATGCCATTTTATCCGAAAGTAGGAATCCAAGATAGTTCAAATGAATTGTACTCTAAACCCCCAATCCCTTTCTCTGTTGAAAGTGAAGGGATATTAGAACATATAACTTGATTGTAGAAACTTGTAACTGATTAAAGTTGTGTAGATAGCTCCCATTGTCATTGACTGCTACTTAACTTCTATGCTTTTGGGATCCCTTGGAAAAGAATTATATATGTACTTTTTCTTTCAACTTTAGGTTTAGATTTTTTTTTTCTTCACTAATAACTGCCTTTTACTTGCCATTTTCCTTTATTTCACTTGGAATTAAGATTTTACCATTCTGGGATGACTTTTAGTAAGTTCGTGGCTGATTATACATGTTGCTATTAATTTACATAACTCTGCATTCGTTGGTTTTGCTTTGCAGGCTTCCTATCACTTGCAGCTTTGTGACCTGTTGTTTACATTCTTTAAGGCTGTAGTGGCAGTGTTACTACCTCTGACTTTCCAAATGCTCTTATCCTCACTGCCTTGCACTTGCAACTTCCAACTTTGCTACGGATCACTGCTGTGTCTGTTTTGTTGGATTTCTATAGAGAATCAATCACCACTAACATGCAAATGACCCTTCCTTCCCTTCTCTTTCACATTTAACTTTGCAGCTTTTAATTTGTTAATTCGTGCTGAAAAATAGCTGGAAATATTAGTAATTAAGTCTGTAAGACTTCCTGTAAGTACTATTCAATGATACATACGTGCACCAAATGTAGTTAATGAGTTCAGCTGCACTTACCAAGCGTGCACCAGTCAGTAGCATAATCATGAGAGTCTTGAGCAAGGCAAAACTTGATTGATAGGCTTGAAAGGTTACCAGAAAACGCATGACTGGGAACATGTGTTGCTTCCTTTCCCAGCTGGCCAATGGAAGAGGTTTCATTTTCTCACTCCTTTTTTAAGGCATCAGCCATGCACCTTGTGAATATATTTATGTGCATGCATGGCTGTCTCATCATGCTTTGTGTAACAGTGAATAGCACATACAAGCCTGACTCAATGTTCTTTGTGTAGCAGTGAATATCAGAGCATGTAGTTTTGGTACACAGTGTCAGAGCAAAAATACTTCATGGTTAATTAAGTTGGCACCGAATTCAGAATATTTCTTGCTCCATAAAGCTTTAAGCTTTCAACTGCTAGTTTCATTCTGGGATTAAGATAAATCTGTGGATCAAATAATCCTAAAGAAAAGTAACTTTCTTAGCATGGGCTGAGGGAAACATACAATGCTTTCCAAAGTATTGGTCTGAGGCTAACCTCGTGATGGTTGGTGTTCATATGTTAATTTGGATCTTCATTTTTCCCCAACTGAAAAAGAAACTAGGAAAATTACTCATTAGGAATTTAATAGCATTTATTCTACTACTGGTGCAGAGTGATCTTAATCTCACATGAATTACTCAAATTAGATTGATTTGTGGTAACTAAAATAGTATGGAGCAGATTGTAAGTAGTGGAAAATATTTTAGGCAACCACTGTACTAAAGTCAAAATAAATTCAAAGTTTTAATAGTATCTTCTTGAAATGCATATTGTGACAGTTACAAAATGAAAAATACTTTTGATACTTCTAATAAAGATAAATGGGCTGGCCTTAGGATGCAGATCTAGCAGGAGTAAGTGCTTAGAGTTCACTGGAAGAAATTCAAGAAGTTCAAAATACATTGGACAAAAAAATCCTTGTAAATATTTGGCTGGACCCAGTCTATAAAAGAGCCATTTGGGTCAGGCTTCAAGCACCTAAACCCTCATATATTCAGACAGCATCAAGGGCTTTTCAGTATTCCTGATGTATCTGTATATATGTGCAAGCAAAAAATAGTTTTCCTGTCTGCTTTATCTGTCTGTAAACTGGGAAAAAGTTAAATGGAGAAAAAACGCATGTGCTGGGATTTCACAGGGCTGAAGGATTAATTCCCATGTTGCTGCCAAGAACAGAAGTTTTCAATGTAGCAAGGAACTGAGAGCACCTGCCACCTTAAACGCCTTTAAATTGGGACAGTTACAAGAATAAAAATCACTGGATTTTCTTTCCTCTCCCTGTGTCTTTTTTTGTGCAGTGGTGTTTTTTGGTTTTTTTTTTTTTTTTTTTGAGGTGAAAAATAGTCTTTCTGTAATGATCTGGACCAGTTTAATCTGACATGTTGTGATAAAATCAGCTGCTGCTGTTACTTGGCCTCATACTGACTATGCATATCTACACTTGAGATCAGAGTTATGGAAAAGATTGAGACATGAAAAAAAGACCTAGAGTCTTTGTTTTGGGGAGCACAGAAAGTAACAGTGGAGAAAAGTAGGTAGTGTAAGTGTCGTGGTTCGAGCCCAGCCGGCAACTTGGAACCATGCAGCTGCTCGCGCACTCCCCCCCATCCCTCCTTCTTTCCTCCCCCTGCTCCCGGAGGGATGGGGAGGAGAATCAGAGGAATGTAACTCCCACGGGTTGCGATAACAGCTCTCCAGTAACTAAGGTATAATACAAACCACTACTGCTACCAATAATAATGATAAGAGGAATAACAAGGGGAGCGGACAGAACTGCTCACCACTCGCCGACCAATACCCAGCCCGACCCGAGCAGCGATCTGGGCCTTCCAGGTAACTCCCCCCAGTTTATATACTGAGCATGACGTGCTGTGGTATGGAATACCCCTTTGGCCAGTTTGGGTCAGGTGTCCTGCCTCTGCTTCCTCCTGGCTTCCCCTCCTCTCTGGCAAAGCATGAGACTGAGAAAGTCCTTGGTCAGAGTAAACATTACTTAGCAGCAACTAAAAACATCGGTGTTATCAGCATTGTTCCCAGACTGAAAGTCAAAAACACAGCACTGCACCAGCCACTAAGAAGGAGAAAAAATGACTGCTGTAGCTGAACCCGGGACAGTAAGTTAACTGTTAGCTGAGTGCAGGAAGGGCAGATGAGTGATTCTAGTCAAAGTTTGTGTTTGGAGGGTTTGATAAGATTTGAAAATATGATGTCTAGTCCTAGTGCAAGAGGTATTGCAGGCATTTCTTGATTTAGAAAATCAGAATGTCAGCACACATTACTGACACTGGTGGAGCTAATGACAGGTTCTGTATCAAACTAAATTCTACTTAGCATTATCTTAGCGTTATTTATCTGTGTTGTAGTTGTCAGAACTCCAATCCATACTTACTGCCATCAGCAGCAGAGGTTTTTAAGTATTGGGTATTAACAGCTGAAGAAGGTACTACTTGGGTGTGTCAGTGAAGCCGTTTCACGTTCACAAATGAATCACACTGAACAGATTTTATTGGACCTAGCATTATGCCAGAGCAGGAAGTATGGGCTGTGCTATGAGGGATGGTCAGCTTGGAGCTGAGAATAACCTTAGCACAGGAAGTGAAAAATTTTTTATAATAAGTGAAGTTCTTCCTTTGAAAATAAAACAATTCAATGAGTTTCTTGATGTAAAGATTTTGAAATTAATGTAATTGACCATGATAGAAAAATATTTCTGTTTAGAACGCAAATAGTATTTTAGCACCTAATAACAAATCTAGCCAAGACTTTAAATTTACTTGACTATTTTGAAGATTATTTTTAACAAGAATTTCCATGGTGAAAATTCTCAGTTTGTTCAAACTAGCTGCTTTTCAGACATCTTGAAGTCACAAATTCATCTTTAATTTTATGAAGCATACCCCTTTCTAGTATCTTGCACAGTTACTGGAAAATAATGTTTAAGCTTGGGCTCATCTAGTGACAGGAATCTCAGGAGGTTCCATAGAAATGACAGTAGTAGAATTCTAATAACTTATTTTGTAGTTACATAATTTTTATAAAGGGAAACCTTACAGAGATCAGTGAGTCAGATGAAAAATTCTGAAAATTAAACACAGAGTAGTAAGCAGCTTCATGGTCCTTGCATTTTCTTTGCACAACATGCCACTCAAACTGAGGTGTAGGGCTGTATTTACGGTTCTTCTCCAGCTTTTGGTACTGAATCTCTGATTGCCATCTACACACTATAGATAGCTGGCATTGGTGGATATAAAACCAACTTCACTGGTGAAGATCAGTTGTTTCTAGGGTGGGTAAAATCTGCTTAAGTGCAGCTATCTTTGTACACGAAGAAGTCTAATACTCCTGTTCCTCTTGCCTGATACTTCATGCACTACCATTTAAACGCTTGGGCCCACACAAGTCCTCAGAAAATGTTAAATGTTAAAAACGTCTGGGAACAAATAAACTACCCTAAATTAGACATCTGAAATTTAGGCTTGTAAGGCTGAGCTAGTCACTAAAAGCTCTAGTCTTTAAAAGATTAAAGACATGCAAGGTTTTATTTCAGTTAAAAGCTGGTGTCTAAGATGGGTCAGATGAATCATCCATTAGCACTGAATATGAAATAAGACATGATTTTGGTATACAGTATCAATAGTACAGTTCACATGCAGTAACTCCAGTATTGAAATTGAAATCTTGGTCCCACCAAGGTGATATCTCCGTGACTTAATTAAACACACAAGTTGATGGGCCAGTGACAAATATTTCTGTGTGACTATGTAGTACATGTATTAACTGATCTGCTGTAGAGGTTTTCTTTTGAAAAGAGGTGTCGCCTGAGTTGGGTGGAAATTATAGCTCTCTACATAAATATGTATATATATATACATTATATACATACATATATATATAAAACATCTAAGTAGAATTAAGCCATTGTTACTGAATTCATTGTTCTGAAATGCACTGTGGAAAGCCACAAGAAACAACAAGCATTTTCTATAGTTTATAGGTCGGACAAATAGGACTTCTGGTGTAACATGGCTTTTTGCTGTGTAACAGAAAAGAAAGGAAAGGAACTAATTCTTCCACATTTGACAGAAATATTCACTGAGAACTTGAATTGATGGAATTGGAATTCTATCTCTAAAACAGAGGTAGAAGCTAGGTAGAACAGAGAAAACTGTTTCTACATAAACATCTACAGAATTTATTACTTGCATGTCATTGTGAAAGCAAAGCAAAGTACAGAACTAGTAAGATCCATGGTGGATGTCTGCAATGTTACAAGTATTTGTGCTGGACATTCGTATTGCCCCCAAATCACTGTTGTCCCTGACTTGAAAAATGCTAACTGTGTGGTGTGGGTGGTTTTTTTTTGTTTTGTTTACAAAGTTGAAACCTATTTTAAAGAAATACCTTCCCATACATCTTAACTTCTCATTTCTAAAAAAAACAAGTATTCAGTCTACAGGAGATTTTTTTATTTACTTTTTGTGATATCAGGTACAATAAAGAAGAGGAAAGTATTTCATCCTTGACAAGAGCTGGGTTTTATCTAACCAATCTAATTACCGTTTTTTAGGGTATAAACTAGCACAGTTACTGTTTAATACAACAACACAATGTATCTTTATAGTTGTGGAAAAATGCAGAATGGATTAATTTCTTAAAATACTAAAAATCTATAAAGGATGAATCCTTTTCAAATTAACTCATGCTTGAAATTTCGTATTGTGGATATGGCATTGTTCTCAATGGCATGCTTATCAGTTTATAATATATGTGGGTATTTCATTGAGCAATGACATTAAACACTAATGTGTAACATGGCAGTAAGAGACGTAATAAACCCTGAGGGAATTACTGTATTACTGTCATCTACAAAGGGTGAACAAACTACTTCAGATATATTGGTGTTAACTTCTGACGTACCTTAAAATATTGCCATTAGCAACAAGTAAATGATACTTCAACAAAGTAGAGAAATAAGTAGCAATGTGATTTTTTTTTTTTTTTTTTTTAGAAAAACCCAAAACTTTGAATAAATGAAGGTAATATTACATCTTAGTCACTGAGTTTGTCAAAGCAACAGTATAGAATGACATAAAAATTGGAAATTATGTAATCTATATCAGCATTACAGTATGATTACAGTATGATTAATAATAAGATACTATATCTACATTATTTACAAATAAACTAAAATGCTATGAGACCATCCAAGCTAAACAGTTAATTGCATTGATGTCTAAATGGCTCTTATTCCTTTCCAAATAGCATGAAATCTATACAAAGTAAAAGGGCAGCACCTACATTAATTTCCCAGGGAGAAAGATCAACAGTAAAATTATCTGGAAGTTGTGATTCAGCTGCAACAGTCCTTTAGCATGTTTCCTGTATTTTTTTTTTCTGCTTCGTTTGGCATGTTGAAAAAGAATTTGAGATTCAAGCCTTTTCCCTGATGGCACATCAGCCTGCTTCAGGTACAGAAGAATGCAACAGGTCACCTTCTTCCTGTGCTTTGTAATATTGACATAACAGTATATGTGTAAAGCGCAAAACATCATGCAACTGCAAAGCAAGAAAAAGCAGGGCTATATCTGACTTCCACAACAGGGAAGTTCTCTGGTTACCATCTATCTCTTGGATTTGCTGCTGCTAGCAATTTTCTTGTCCTGTTGGTTTGTTTCAAGTAGTTGCTTGTGTTTTTTTTTTTTTTTTTTTTAAATGTTTGTTACTTGATAATTCAAGGTTCTTACCAGTTTTGGTGTTTAAATAAACCCCGACTGGATCCAAACATTTCCTATAGACAGGAATAAATCTATAGAACTGTGATTTACTATTAGAAACCTGATGAGGCAGTCTTTAAACTGAAGGACTCAGTGGCCTGGGTCCAAAGTTGTAATGCTCACACCATTGCAACCAAGTGGGGAATAAGCCAGGCCAACTAGAGTAGTGACAAATTTTCCTTAGCTGCTTCCCAAGATCAGAACCAGCAGACCAGCAACCTCAGCTGTATGTATACCAGTGCAAGTAGTCTGAGGAACAAAAGGGAGGGACTGATGATCTATGCCCAGTCAGAAAGTTAAAATATCAATAGGATTAACTCAAACATGGAAGGAATGCTTATGTGACTGGAGGATCACAATGGATGACTATAGGTGGTTTTGTAAAGATAGGCAGGGAAGAAAAGTCATTGTATCAGGAGAACCTTTCAATGCATAGAAGTCAACTACAATGATTGTGGGAACCTTATCAAGTGCCTCTGGATTAAGATTCCAAGCGGAATCTTGCAGTAGGCATCTGTCAACCTCCCAACCATGTGATAAGGCCAGTGAAGCAATATTTGTTACTCAAGCAAGCTTTGGGTCAACAGAACCTGTTTTTTCTATGTGACTTAAGCTACCCAGACATTTGTTGGAATTAAAATAAAGCAGCTAAGACCATCAAGGTCCTAGAATGTGTAGAGGACTGTTTCATCATACAGATGATGGATGTGCCACCAGGAATGAGGTACTGCTGGATTTGTTATTCGCAAACCAAGAAAACTTGCTTTGAAATATCTCAGTTGATAATGGCCTTGGCTGCAGCGGTCACAAGATTGTGGAGATTGGAACCTGGCTGACCACAATGAAGGTTAGTTCTCAGTTACAGGTTTTAGATTTGTAGAAGTCTTCCAGAAAAATACCTGAAGTTGTGGCTTTGTAAAACTTTTTCTCTGAATTCCAAATCTAATACTCAAATTAAATGCATTGAGCATGAATTGATGATGTGATATTGGCAAAATTTGTGGCTTCAACATCTTTAAAATTCAATGTGAGCATGGATCTGAATTGAGCAAATAATTTACGTAAATTACTGTGATGTAATAATTCACTATAGAAGCTAGCTATTTCCATGTATTGTGAAAGTTAAAACTGATACATATGTGTATGTATATATTTTTGCATATATGTATGTGTATATACAGACATATACAAGGAGGATGAGACAAACCTTATTTTTTTTACCATTCCAAAGCTCTAATTTTCTCATATTCAGAGCACATAGTAGTTCTTGTATTTTCTGGTACTCTAATGTCTTCTGCAGAGCCCAGCTGTAAAACATCTGGAGACCCATGAATTTGAGTAAATGCTGATAACTTGAAAATTCTGGGCTCTAGTGTTTGAACTTTTTGTCAATTTTGATAAAAATGAGAAGAAGGATTTTCTTTGTGTATGTATCCATCTGGATCTAATTATGCTAGTTGCTGTAAGTTGCCTGGCAAACTTTAAATTCTTTTTTTTTTTAAATTTATGGTCAGAGGTAAAACACAAGTGAAAAATGTCTGTTGGCGTAAAGAGTTGTTACTCTATAGAGTAGTTACTAGGTTGTCTTGTGTTTTGTAATTATGATTTGACTTAAGTTTATTTCATTATGTCAGTACTAATTTAGCTTAAAAAGCTTAAATGCAGACATAGATAGTTGTATAAGATGAAGCAGATCCCCGCCCCGCCTTTTCTTTCTGGGAGTGTTTTACTGCTTATGTAATACAAACTTAGTGTGTGCAACATTTTCAGCAGCTAATCTGGAAAGGTTATTTGTTTTCTGCACAAGCTTCTTGGAATTGAAAACAGCAGGGCTATTAAGATGGGAATGTTTTGATATCCTGGGTAAAAGGTCATTACTCAGATACTTGAAATTTAGGTATATGATTGCATGGACTTCTGAGTAAAAATGGCAAAAGTTGGTCCCATACAGATGACAGTTTCTTCCACCATTAAGATAGTTGCTAAAAAAGAATGGTTTGTCTTCCCCTCTGGAGCAACCTTTCTTTCACCAGGTGAAGAGTTGAGGCTTCTAGGTTACATTACATACCTACAGTTTTAAACTGCTAAATCCTATCTGTATGTAAACCAGCTAATTCAAGCAAATTCCTGAATGAAATTAAATACTTGTAATGCCAGGAGACACTAGTCCTAGACATCTTAACATAGTATGCTAAGTGAAGTACTCTGTTTAAAGCAAAGACAAGTGTGATTTTTTCAAGGCTTAAACTTTTACTGTAGTACTTAGTATAATTATTCACATAGAACTTAAACTGCTTAATACGTAGTATTGTTTATGAACAAGAGGAGGCTACAAGATTTGGCACTTTAATTGCACATACCATTTCCTAATCAATATCTGCTAGTAAAGCTATGCTGTATTTACAGTATTTTTACAGTCAGTTGTATTCTTTGTTTCATAATTCTATTCCTTCTGTTTGATAGTCAACACATTGCCTATTACAGGAAAGGACAATTGTTTTGTAATGTAAAATAGAAGGCTATAACTGATGACTAATACACTGTTCAAAAGGGAAAGCACTATCTACAGTAGATTGTATTATTTTAAGTGTCATTTTCATGGTATATTCAGAGAATGGCAGTTTTGCAGCTCTGAAAGTCCTTTTACTCTGTTTTTTGTTCCATTTATGTACACATTTTCTGTGTACTACCGTTTTCTCTTGAAGCACATAGTGTATTTAGAAGCTGATAGGTTGCTGTATATTTAGCCTTTGTGCTATAGATGCTGTTTCCAAAATCACTCTAGTAAGACATAGTATCCTGAAAACTTCATTATATTTACTAGAGCAGTCTGTCTTCCTGGGCAGCAGCCATCTCCAGGAACTGCAGACTCCCAGAGACTACCTGACTACATTAGTGTGAGTGTTCCTTTATTTCTCTCAGCCTCTTTTCTTGCAAATACCAGAGGTTTGCTGATTTCCATTACTGTCTTGTTTCTTTGTTTTTTTTTCTGAAAAGGCCAGCATGACTGTGATACCTGACTTTTTCAGGGGAGCTGTCACTGAAAACCTTGAGTAAAAACCTGATACTTTAGTTCAGAATGAAGCATGTAATTAACTTTACTATGTGCAATAAGTATCTTATGCCTTTAGAGGTTTCTGAGCGGTGACTGCTTTTCCGGAAGTTAATGCTAGAATATCACATACCAGCATCAGAGCAACAGAAAACTTCAGTGGCCCATAAAACTCCTTCAGAAGGGGATGGAAAGAAGTACTTTGGCTGTAGTAACATCCTGAGCCCTGTATTGCTTTATCTGCATAGCTGTTGGTATCTGTGCTAGATTTATATTTACATTAATAGCAATTATTACAGTGCAGGTGTAACTTTAAACTACTGATTAACTACGGCTTGAGCTATTGAAATTTCCACAAATATCTTTATCACCTTCTTCCCGATTTAGGGATAGCCCTACAGTTAACCTTAAAATTTTAGCTCATGGTGCTTGTTTGTGGCTTGGCCAGATACACCTCTTGCACCATCTTAGGAGTTGTGCCCCCCACTTTTGAACACGTTGCCATGAATGTTTTAACTCGGTGGGCTGGACTCAGAGCTGAGGCTTTCTGTCAATAGACAGATGGTAAGATTCATCTGATCTTAATGTAGATGTCTCAAATAGGTCAGTTGAATCGTAGAATAATAGAATCATCTAGGTTGGACAAGACCTTTAAGACTGAGTCCAGCCATTACCATGCCTTAACTTTCCTACTTTTCTCTGGACCTAATCCACTTGGCCACACTTGGGCATCTAATGTCACCTGAGATGCCCTATGATATCTCTGGCCTCCATCTGTCATTTTGTAGGCTTTGGATCTCCCTTAGGTCCTGTGATAGCTTCTTGGCTTATATAAATATTTCAGACACCATGGTCTGTCAAAATTTATACTAAGTATGTATGTTCAGGGAGTGTGTTGACTGTAAAATTTACCTCAAGAGACTAGCTTTGCAATGGTTTTTTGTCCACATATTTACACCAGAAATATGTGGAGTTAGGTAACATAACATGCATTAAGAACATCTAAATATTAAGTATTAAATTAAGTCTCTTCATGGAATCTTCCCACACCTGAATGTCGATATCGCTAAGTAGAAGCAGCATGAACAGCAACTGGTAGTTATTCTTGGGAGTATATATAAAAAACAGGGCACCTGGGGTCTCAGCGGGATTTGCTTTGCCGTGACAGTTCTACAGCAGCTTGAGAATCCTGTCTTGAGATATACCCAAGGTTATAAAAAAGACCACAAAAAAACTAGAAACACATTTTTTCTTTTGACTCTGACTAGTGAGTTGATTGAAACGGTCATCTTCACTGCAGTGTTATCTAGGTATCGGTATGAATACATCACATACATGAAAGCATACAATTTTTAGGTAACTAAGTTGTATCCCAGTATTTTATAAAATTAATGGTGAGTGTCAAAGATGACAAAAGAGAACCCTAAATGAGAGTTCATCATTCTGAAGTGATGAGACTTGCTCATATGTTGTAAATAAATACTACTGTTGGCTGGTATGCAAAGATGGTGAGATGCTACTGGTCTTGAAGCATTAATACAAGATTCAAATAACTGTCCAAACAAATACCAGCCAGAAGTAGTCTGAAGCATATTGATTATTGATCAAAAATGCATTTATTCAGCTTTTATCTGTGCAAATGCAAAATAAAACTACTTGTCTGTCTTCTTAATGTAAAACAAGGCAATTTATTATATGAAGTGATAAGGAGTTGGCAAAGACTTTAGTTGTATAAAGTGTTAAATACTTGGGACATTCACCTATATTCTTGTATGCATGACACTATAATCTGTCAACATTTATGCTATTATCTGGCTGTTAGCCACATTAATACTGCCAAATCTTACTGGTAAGGATAAAATTGCAGCATTGCTGTGCCTCATTTACTGGAAGTTGAGAAAGTCTGTAAAATGATGTACAGATTCCATGCTCTAATTCACCTTACTTGTCAATTTGTGTAACTGTCGATAGGAGGGGAAAAAAAAAAGAATTAACTTCATATAATTATTTTTTTAGTGTTGTGATACAGTTACATATAAAATAATTGTGTTATGTATATAAGCCAAATGCTAATTTAGTATAGCTTATTAATAACCACAATACAGTGGACACTCACACTGCCTTAGGGCATGTTGTGATAAAAGCAAGGAACTTACATGTAGATAGTCACATGAAAATTAAGGAAATAGAGAACAAGTGAGATGGAACTGTAGGCACCTAAGTGTAGGTATCTACATGTGAACTAGAAGCCAGGACTTAGTTGTCTACATATTCATGTACTGACTTTGAGATGTCAAGGTGACCATCTGCCCTCTACTTGCTAGGTTGCCTATCTGACGTCCTTATGCAGCTGTCTTTGATGGTCTTAACATCTAAACCAGCAGTAAATACCTGCAGTCAGGAAATTAACCCTGCCCCTACTTAGTGGAGCCTAGAGTTATTCAATTGATCATACTTAGCTCTTCTGGTTAAGTGGAATATTCAGCTTTCCACAACTTTCATTAACTCTAGGAACAAGATCTTCATTGATCATTGTGTTGGCTTAGTAGCATAGCTCACATTTACACATTGCATTGTAAGCACTGAAAAGTGAGTGACTGAATCTGGATCTGAAACCAATCCCGATTCTCCACATTTTCCGTCTTTATCTTTTACATGACTTATTGGTCCCAATATGTGCACAATTTCTTCTGTGTAATTTAAGGCTTTGATTCACTTGCATAAACATAGGCCCTCAGTAACATCTGGGATGCTTCAGACTATCCATGACATTTCTATGGGTCCCGTGGGCCTATAGTGGACCAAAGTCCTAGACTGATAGGTGGGTGCCAGGACAGACCTGTTGAACTTTTCACCTGGCACTAGGCTTTTATGCTTATACAGCTGCACTAAACTCTGTCTCTGTGTTAGGGCTCTTGATATTCAGCAGTCGTTAGTTTTAAATACAAGACTGAATCTTATTCCCTGGCCCAACAAGCTAAACTTAATGATTGTTTACAAAATTGAACTTGTCCAATCAATAGCCATTGTTGCTATGTATTACATCCTTGGATTATGTTCAAGTTGCCCTGAAAATCATTCTATAGTGCTTAGCTAAGTTTTTGCTTAGACCTCTCAAAGGTGAAAAAGCACTGAAAGTCATATTCTTTAGATGAGTTAATCAGTGAGGTCTCTGAATCATAGTGCACAAGCACAAGAATATCATGTATGTTATTTACTGTTTCCTAACCATTTACTATCTCTCGAGCCATTTACTCATGGCTGCATAAAGTAGGTGACTTGCATTATCATGCAAATTTTTTTTGTTTTTGTTTTGTTTTTTGAAATCACTTTGTGAAACTTGGAAACAAAACAACAGAGAGCAAGATACTATGTAGCTATGGGATTTGATAAATGCATATTTTAAAGGATTTTGGACTAAGTCATATCAGAATATTTGTTTCTGAAATACTGTATGCAGCCACTCAGAAAACATCTACATGAATGACTACTTAAAATAGTATGTTTATAAAATTTGCCACATTCAGGTCTTACTTTGAGACATGGGCTTACATATTTGATCACACTGACTAGTAGAAACAGTATTCTAATTAGAAAGAAATTGAATACTTCTTAGTAAATTGTTGAGTCCTAAGAACAAAAGTTTAGAAAGCCTCATTCATGGTGAATTATTGATGGAATTATCTTGTTGGGTGGGAGATATAAAAGGAGAAGAGTAGCAAAAAAGGCAGAAATAATGAAGACATGACAACTTTTTAAAAACCAAGCTGCTAAAAGGGGAAAGCTACGAAGTGGTGTTGTGCACTGCGAGGAGACAAGAACATACTTTACTTTTGCACAGATTATGTATTAAAGGCAAAGCAAAATAAAAGATTTTTTTGAATGAGGACTTAAGCATGACAACCAAATATCTAGGGAGCTTGTAAAAATCTCACTTTTCAAAGATTGTCAAGAATAAGTTAGGCAAACAGAAAGAGGGATAATTTACAAATACATCTTTAGATCTTCTCCCAAGGAGTGAACTACTGAGTATCCTCATGTACCTCCTAGCACTGTATTTCTTTTATATTAAAAAAAAGTTGGTAACAACTACACTCCAACCCTAGGCTACAATTCTGAAGCATAGGAAAAAGGGAAATCTGTTCTCTTTTTCCTTTGAAAATCTTCCATTTGTAACTTTAAAAGATTTATTTGAAGAAGACTTCTTACTGCTATGTATTACAAACATCTGGCCACAGTCAACCTTTTGCTTTCCTTCTCCAGAGTCGAAAACCCTTGAAACATGGTGTGGGTTTTTGTTTCTTTTAATTTTTATTTTTATTTTTTTTATTGAAACATTACTTACGGAGAAGGAGAGAGTGACCTCCATGTTACTTTGGTAGCTCCAGCATTCTTTGATGAGGAAGGCTTTAAAGGCTTGTATTACCTCTACATCAAAAAGTTGTGGTATCCCATCAGCAATGCTCTCAGATTACCAAACCCTGAGCTAGTTGTCAGCAGAATGGGGCTGAGAGAGATTCTTCTGGCTACGTTTGGAAGATAGTTACTGTCAGTTCACATTTGTGGAGATTAGTTGATAAGGTGTGCACTAAACAAGTCCACTGGTACAAGCTTCTTAAGATTAATGTGTAGAGGAACAGCATATCTCAACACTTCAGATTTGAGCTAGTCGCTGGCATATACAGGAACACTGACAGAGTCTCTCAGAAACTAGACATCCCTTAAAAATTGCAGAAGCTGAACAGTTTCCTTTGATTACTATTTTGTATTTATTAGTTACATTTCTGAGGTGCATCGCTTAACCTTCCTTTGTAGAGAAAGAAACTAACATCTGGAAAAACAATTTTCTCCTATTGCAGGTATATCAAATAGGTAAGATGTATTGTAGTCTGCAAAACTCCCTTAAAAAACCCAAACCCACACCCAAACAAAAAAATACCCAAAACAAACCAAAAACCAAACAAAAAAAAAACCCAAATAAATCAAAGTCAAATTGCATTGATTTACTCCAGGTTACACCTCAGGAATATAGGGAGAGATGTTGGCCAAATACTTGCATTCATGTGTGTTAATGTACCCGTGTGGGTGCATTACTGGCAAACATGATGTAGGAACTAACTTCCCAGGAACTTGAAGCTAAAGATCTGTGGGGTACCTTAGGTTATCTCAAATAGTATAAAAATGTATAGTGAAGTATCTGAATCCTACTTCTGGTGTATTTTCTGTGTTGTGTTTTATAGGACGCTTTTGGAAGTATTGACTAAGTTTTTTGTGACCTGGGACTCAGTCTGTGTAGCACATGCTGCTGAAAGAGAGTATTTAAACATTTGCCATGAAAGTTACGGCACAATACCTATGAGACACCAGAGTCTTCCTGAAGTAGGTTGAAGCCAGCTGGGATTATACTACGAATTTTCAAGTTGATTATGACATCTATGTTTAGATGATTGAATTGTCATAGGTATTTTAAACTTGCCTATTTTTTCACCTTCTGGTTTGTGATTTGGAATGCTTTTATCACATGAAGGGCAGTTTATCTTATCTCCTCAGCTGTTCCAAACCTTTGCCTGAAATAATAGAATTCAGTACAATATTTTAATGAATGACCTGCTGTTTAGATTAAAAATATTACCTGAAAGCTGACTGACTATCTGGTTTAGTATATGTGAAATAGTGATGTCATCTGGTTTCTCTTTGTTTTAAAAAGAAATGATTAATGCTGTCATTTTCCACCCCTGCTTGTTACAAAACAAACCAAAACAACAATAACACATTCCTGGAAACAGATACCAAGTTTTCAGATGCATTGCTTGTTTAGCTTATTAGATGTGCTACCTTCTACTGTCACTATTAATACACAATATTTACATTGTTAATATTTCCTTGACCTCATAACTGTCCTTTTTATCATCATCCCTGTAACAACAGTATCTGAGAGCAACAGGAGATAATGTAAATGTGCAACAAAAAAGTCTACCCTTAGAAGCTGATGTTTTGATAATAGTAAATGCATTTAATTGTTTTAAAAAGAGTGAGGAGTTTCCTATGCTGCACATTCAGCACAGCAGTTTTGTTACCTGTTTTGATGTAATGTAGTACCTTTTATAACAAATTAGCCCAAGTGATCCAAAAGCATTTTCCTTGGATATAACAACTACTGTTAAGGTTAAGATGATTTGATCATAAGAATTTTGACAGGATAATTCTAAGGTCATTATGACTTTAATGATGTTCAAAGTCTGCATGTGATTTAATCTCATCTGACAAGTAATTGGATCAAACGAAGTTGCTGATCTTTCTTTTGCTTTTGGAAAAAAAAAAAGATCAATGGCAGATTAAGATGTTTGTGCAGGGACATAGAAGATATAGACATGCCAAAAGACTGTTTTAAGTTGTGGCATGTATTTTAAATTCAGGTTAGTGAAAAATTACTAATGAAAGAATCTTCCGTTACCCCTTCATTAAAAAGAAACAAGCAAATAAAAAAAAAAGATCTGATCGTGCATGATTACTTTAAAGTTTAAAGATAAGAAGTAAAAGGAATAAGTTCATGTGCATTTTTGCATATAATGTTCAATATATGTCAAAGATAGGTTATATCTATCTCCCCTAACTTCAAGCACAGAAACAACTGAGGCTCCTGAGATTTATGTTAAGATTCCTGTTGGAGTCTGAATTACTTATCTGCGTGATAACTAATACACAAATAATACTGCAAATTTTGAAGGAAATTCAACAAAAAGATGGGGTGGTTTAACAACGTACTGTACTGGGTGAAATTAAAATGATTTGATGCTGCTTTGCTTTTGGACAAATTGTTTATCAGTCTGTCAGGTCCCATTTCTTGCATTGAACTTGTTACGTAAAGTAAGATATCACAACACTGAATTCCCTCCATCTTTCAGAATCTGACTTGCACAGATGAATGATTTAGTCATACTCAGTCAATGGAAGCAGTGAAAGAACCATTTACATCTCTAATTCTGATGAGAGTTTTCACAATGTTTATATTTTTAGTCCTGCAGATGTTTGTGATTATATGTTTCCCTGTAGAGCATGTTAGCTTTGACCTAACACCTTGCTAATGTGGCTTTCTGGCTTCTGTTCTGTTGCTGGCCTGTAGTAGCCAGCTTGAACCACAGACATCTGTGTATTTCTCTCCCCACGATGTCTCTGGTATTTTTAATGAACTTGTTTTTCTCTCTGTTTTGGCAGAGGAGCCAGGCAGGACAAGAAAGAAAAAGGCTTATAACCAAATTGCTTCTTGTGCTACCATGGACTAGTCTTAAAAGTCATGTGTTCTTTTGGGAAGCTGTTAAGAACACAGAATGTTAATAATCACTTTGTGATAAAACACTTTCAATAGAAACGATGGATATTTAATATGAAGTTCAAAATCTCTTTTGATGAAGTGGTGCCTTGGTGCCTCTCTGGGCATAAGGGATAAATTTTTCAGGATAAGGGTAGTGAGTAACTGGAACAGGTTGCCCAGGGAAGTTTGGATGGCTAATCATTGGAAATGCTCAAGGCAGGGTTGGATGGGACTTTGAGCAACCTGGTCTAGTGGAAGGTGTCCCTGCCCATGTCAGGGAGTTTGCTGTAGGTGATCTTTAAATGTCGCTTCCAAGCTAAACCATTCTATGATTCTTTCTACTTTAAAAGTTTCTTCAAATCAGCTCTGCTTCTAGATAAACTTGATTAAGCGAAGACTTTAATATGAAGTTTTGCTTTTTGTAAGAAGTCAGATTGATACAGGGTATTTTATGTTCTGTGCTGAATAGACACATAGAAACTGAAATTTATAGCTGAAAGTGCACTATCATCTAGGACCAATTTAAGGGAGTAAGCTCAACTGAAACTCAGAAATGTGCACTATCTAGGACACCAGCTGCTGTAACAGGAAATGCAAAAAGATGTATTTTCCCACACTGTAGCAAAAAGCTAGAGTTCTGTGACATAGCTGGCAACTAGCACAGTAAACACTTAATAAGTACAATGGAGACTAAATGGATGTAAATATTAAGACAAAGTAATAGAACTGTGCAATTCTCAATTCTTGACTGCAAATTAAAAAAGGCAATTTCCCTTAACTTTTTTTTTTTTTAAAGGAAAAGATGATCACAAATGATCAAAGCGACATACACTTCAAATTTGTCTGCATGGTTGGACTATAACACAGATTTTAGTTACTTTATATGTAACTTAATTTGTACATAGATTGTTAATCTTCTGCAGAGATAACAAATCCTGGAATCAGTGCACGTACTTCAATACAGGAAAGATATAATAGAAGCAGAAAAACTAAAAAACGACAAGAATGATGAAGAGCAGACTTCTATACAAGGGCAAACTAAACAGAGTACTATACTTGAGCCTGGAAAACAAATGATTGACAGGGGATAACAAAGAAACATGAGAAATAGGAAACAATTGATAGCTTTATCAAGTTACCTGATTCAGTGAACTAGACCAAATACAAGATGAAAAAGAAAGCAGATCCTTTATGTAATACACAATTATGTGAAAGTCCTTACAGAAATAAAGTTAGACCATTTCAAAAAGTACTAGGAACAATGCCTGTAAACAAAATACAGCTAAGGTTGTGATCTACAGAGCACACCATCCTTTGCTCAAAAGGTTTCTGCTGCTAGAAGTATCATTACATTTATTTATTTTTAATAACTTTCTTATTCATTTGCATTGGCATCTGTACTGTGTCTGGCTGAGATGGAGTTAACTTAATTCATAGGAGGCCCATATGGTCTCTATTTTGGATTTGTGATTGAAGCAATGCTGGTAATACCACTGTTTCAGCTATTACTGCACAGTGCTTGCATGGCATCAAGCTATTCTTTTTCCCACTCTGCCCTGTTTAGCAAGCAGGCTGGGAGTACATGAGAAGCTGGGAGGGGATGTGGCCAGGATGATTGACCCCAACTGACCAAAATAGCATTCCATAACATTTGACATTGTGCTCAGCGATAAAAGATCAAGGAAAGGAATACGAAGATAGAATGTGGTGATGGTGTTTATGTTCTTGGGTGACTGTTACATATACTGAGGTCCTGATTTCCAGGATGTGACTAATGATTTCTAGGATGTGACTAAATATCTGCCTGACATGGGAAGAAGTATATAAATTCTTGATTTTGCTTTGCTTTGCTTTGCTTACATGTGCAGCTTTGCTTAATCTATTAAACTATTGTTATCTCAACCGGTGAGTTTTCAGCTTGTGACTATCTGATTCTTTCCCCCATCCTTTTGAGGGAGAGTGAGCAAGCTCCTGGATGGATGCTTAGCTGCTGGTCAGAGTCAACCCACCACAGCATCCCACTGTTAGACAATGATGAATTTTTAACCAGTCAACTGTTGCCATTTGTTTGTATCTACAAGATTGGATGGTATTAATTTAAATTTAGGAGGTGATTGCTTGTCTGTTTTTTTAAATAATCTGACTTTTTGAGTACAGAATTTACTACTTTGCAAAAATTTTTAATTTGTAAAATTGAACACTTGAAACACATGAGGAATACTTTTGAATGAGAAATATCACTGTCCATCAAACATAATCCTGGATTTAGCTGTGTATGGGCTATTAATAGGAGCTATAGCTACAAAGATAGTCAAATTTTTCAGAATACATTTGCCGAAGCAATTTCAGCTAAACATACAAGTAAATGTACTTTACCACTGAATCATTGCTTTTATCCTAGATCTAGTATACTATCTGTATAGACGAGCACATTCTATAATTTATTGCAGCCAAATTATTTCTGCCATTTCTGTTTTTTCTGTCCTCTTACACATTGCGATCTTAGCTGTACAGAGTTAGTCTTAAGCAACAGCAGTTGGATTTGAATCAGTCATTGTGTAAGCTTTGATTACTAAATTGTCAAGGACAAAAGCAATAGTCTTAATTATGTTTTTCACTTATTTTCTCATATGCATCAATGTTTTTGCTGAGCTTCTTGGATTTGAAAGCTATAACCGTGTCATCCTTAAATCATTCTGCACTTGATCCTAGACCTTACTGCATTATCTGCAGTAAATTCCAATTTTAATGCAATGCAGTAGAAGAGGTAGATTATTTCTGCATGTCATAAAAGCTAAATGAGTTTGGGAAGATAAACCTCTGTTGGAATTCATAGAGCATAAACTTCATTTGATAACAGCTGTTATAAATCACTGGAGAAGAAACTGTAACATACTTGGGATTATACTTTGTTCTACTCTACCACTTAGCATTTATATCCATCACAGAAATTGCACCTCAGATAGGATTTAAGGTGTCATTTATTTACAGGTGACTATAACGACAAACAAATCCTTACTCACTGTGCTGTGCAAGCTCAGCAGCAAAACTGAGAGACACAGTAAAATGTATCAGCTCAATAAATGTAATTATTTTTTGGTGCTTTCTCATAAAATAAGTTCAATAAGATGTAGCAAAAATCCTCCTCCACATTATCCCAAGCAATTTATTTTTGAACTCACAAGAATGAAATATGTAACATTAGGTGGTTGATTCTATGGCGAAGAATTATGACAGATGCATTCTGAATAGCTTACTACAATACCTACAATCTTGTGTGTTGGTGGACCCAGTTTGATAAGAGAATATCAGGTCTTCCTAATGAGAAATTATTCTAGGCTTCTGTGTTTTAATATGTTTTCATTATTTTTTCTAAATTGTTTATTTACACAAGGTGTGGAAAGTATTGTAGAAAATATTAAACACATACTTAGGCCAGATTCTTTTTTTCTTGCTAACTTAAGCTAGTGTCTATTTTGCAGGTAGTTTGAGAGAAATCCTGTAAGTACTCATGATAACTTTGAAAAATCGGACTTCAGTAGAAGCTATTCCAACTGTTCAGGGTTGTCAGAATTTCATTCCTTGCACAAGAACAGGGCAACATGGCATTTTTTTAAGCAGAACAAAATATTTAAGAAATTTGATTTTAATATACTCTTCTAGACTATAAGGAAGCAGTTTCAGAATATACGTATAGTCAGTAGGTGAGATTGGTATCCAATGCTTGAAATTGGTAGTACTAAGGTTATTCATTGGCAGTTAAAAACTAGAAAAATGGAAGACAACAGTACTGTGACACTGTGGAGGAAGTTCCCCTAAAAAACCCATTAGGATAGAAGTGTGTTAATATAAGTATTCCATTCCCAATTTCACTCTTTTACCAGATTTTAATTCTGTGGAAAGCTTGGTGAATGCTGACATTATAAATCTAATAACGTATGTCATAAGAATTAGCCTTCAGAATGTAATGCAGACTATTAGAAAAAATGTAATCCAAGGAAGTCTCTAACATGGATGAAACTGTTGAATTGAGAGATATGATTGTTTTGTTTAGTACTTTTAGTTACAATTATTTCATAGTTAAAGAGACAACTGATTAGGCCTTCATTGTCATATGATGTCTTAGGCTGTGTCTGTAATGGCAAACTGAAGTGTCAGGGGCCTTTCCCAAGGTCTGGAGTATGGCTGTCTTTACTGTTCAGGGTGGTTCCTGCAGTTGCTTCTCCCTGGTACGATCCAGGGTGATTACAGGGAGTGGAGCACTCCTGCGACAACACATCATATGCAGTTCATAGCGAACCTTGCCTTGGACACTAAAAGTGTGTAAGAAAAAGTATGGGTCATCCAGTGCCAGGTAGCCTCAGTAACTTCAGCGTGTGATAACTCATAGTTAAATTTAGATGTCTGTGCTGTAGAAGTACAGTTCTGAATTAGACATCCTGTAGGTTCCTTTTATAATCAGTGGAGAAAAATAATTATTTTTAGTGTAAAAGCAATCAGAATTATTTGTATGAGGTAAATATATGTAGTTCATAGTTCATTAGCAATCTATTAGACAATGATATTACCTGAATATCTTCATTCTCTTACAGGTAGCACTTATAGGCTAGCTAACACTTGCAGGCATGGAAGTCAACTGACATACAAGATCCAGGGTCACTACAGCAAATTCTCTTAGCCTGTGTGGAAGGTGAAAGTTTTCTGCTTCCTCACATTCTAATGATACAAAGAATAAAGACCTTTTTTCTTGGGGGTGGTGGGGTGGTGGTTTGATTTGCAGTTCTGTTCTGTGTGTTCTTAAAGGCATACAGGTGTAAAAAAAACTAGACCTGGACTACTACTAAGAGAAAAGAAGCTGAGAGAAATTCAACACCAGAACTGACCAGTGTTCATTAATAGTAGATCCTAGTTGCAAGTTATCACTTCACTGAAATACATGTAAATTATTCCAAAACTTTATGGTCTTGTTCCGTACTGATTTTTTTCTTTTCTTACAATAGCTTAATGAAAATAATAAGTAATGGAAATTGGATGTTTAAATTCATGAATATGTAGGAAGCCACTGCAACACACAGTGAGTTATAGCTGCAAGGATGATAATTTTTCACCAAAATTGCACTACAGAAAGAAACAACCAGAAAAATTCTTACTTACAAAACCTGTAATTAGGGCTTGCTTGTTACTGCCAACCCAGATTCTCAAGGGTATCAGAGATATCCCTGCACACGTAACTGAAATTATTTTTATAATTGTTTGTCTATTCAAATCTCTCCTGCCTATTAAATTGTCACATTATAATAAAAAAGCTACAAGGGGAACATCCTAATTAATATCCAAAATCAGAACAGTTAATGCCTTCTCCTAGAAGGGCATTTTTAAATGTTCATGCCAGGGTGGTGGATAAATGGAAAATACAGAGTTCTTGATCTCAGTATATACTATATCTGCCTCAGGGCCCCACATCCTTCCCATGTTGAATATTTACATATTTTGAGTGGAGGGAATGGAACTTGATTTTACAGGGAAAAATGTTGGAAAACAAAGACTTTATGTTTGGAAATCACAGCCTTTCATTAAGAAAATTTGCATCATCTGTAGACTCACTTTATTATTTAGGAAATCAGACCTGGCAGCTATGTGTATTCTGCTAAAATAGTAAGCCAGTCCTCAGGCATTAGTATCTAAGCTGTAAATTGTTAGCATGGCCCATAACACAGATTTGGTCAGTCTAGGGAGCACTTATTTCCTGGTAATTCCTGGGCATTGTTTCACAGATACCAAGAGTTAGAGGTCACTCGCAATAGATGGCATAGACAAGTCTTTTTTTTCTGAGGAGAAAGTTAAATAATATGGGTTTGAACAGTTCTATGGCACTTCCCCCAGGTACGGCAAATGGGCCTTGACCCTATTCAATTTTCTAGTGCAGACATAGTATTCATATAGCCAAACTTAATTTACTGTGTATATCTAATTAAGTTGGGGTATATACCTTGATCATAATGTCAATTTTCAGGTTAGATTAAGCTAACCTAAATTAGGTTAATAACTCTCTGGGCTCCTTTACTGTTCAATCAAGAGAAAGAAGAAGAAAAAGATTAGCCCAAGTAAGAATTGGATTGCTCTCTTAAGATAATTCACTGCCTTCATTGACTACAGAAGCAGCCTAGGGACTTTTCCATACTTCCCTTATAGTCATTTAAGCATATCAGTTAATTGTATGGGATGAATCAGGTCTCTGACCACTGATTCTTGTCATGTTCAATTATTAAAACAAATTCAAGTTTTCTTATTTTTCAGGTGGTCCTGTTGCTCCAAATGACATTTCTGAGTTTAGTCTTGAAGGCAGTTAAGTGAGTAAAGTACAGGTTTTTGATATATCAGCTAATGCAGTCAGTGCTAATAAGTAATGTTTTCCTTCTCTAGGATGTTATTTTGCACTGTTAGCTATTGTGTCACAGATGCTTTAGCTCAAATAGAAAACCAAATACTTTAGAATGCAGACAAAATATAATCTTAAGACATTAATGGAAACAGCAGTAATTATAAAGAGTAAAACTGAAATAGGTACAGTTAAAAAGAAACTTTTATAACTTAGTAAAAAGGTGGGTTATGGAGGCAAGGGGAGAGAGAATGTGAAACCTGTCATGTAGACAGTGTTTGTTACTGAAGCCTACGTTTCTATGCCTTTATGTCACTAGGATGTTCAGCTCAATGGGCACATGTCATAAAGAAGATGAAAGTTGCAAATAAACTGCAGAATTACATAATCAGACAAATACTTAATTCTTTTAATAGGTAGGTTTCCTTTTCTTATTAGAAGGACTACAAAACCACATAATTTTTTAAAAAAGGAAAGTAAATATAGATCAGAGACTAAAAGCATGTAAAGACAAAACTGACAATAATAAAAAAAATGTTTTTGAGTTTAAAGGTCTGTTTTTATAAAGTATCAGAATGAAAGACACAAATACAAATACCTGATCCCATTTTTATGATTCTTATCAAAAAAGTATGAAAATCTCCTATATCCATCAACACTTCCAAATCAGTAAAATGTTATTTGCAAATTGTTTTCATCATTAATTTAATGCTGGCTTCATAAAGAACCTAATACAATAATAAATTATTAGATATTAATTTGATATGTATCAAAGTATCATATTAGCGTAACTACCTTGTACTTTAATTAAGCTCATCAAACCCAGTACAAGATAAGGATGAAATGAACAAACAGAATAATCTAATAGCATTCCTGTTGACAATCTAATTACATTTCATTTTCATACAACAATCATAGAATCACATAATGGTTTGGGTTGGAAGGGACCTTAATGATCACCTACTTCCACCCCCCTGGCACAGGCAGGGACACCATCCACTAGACCAGGGTGCTAAGGGTGTTCAAAGCCTGTCCAGCCTGGCCTTGAACACTTCCAGGAATGGGACAGCCACAAATTCTCTGGGCAACCTGTGCCTGCACCTCACCACCCTTATAGTGAGGAACTTCTTCCTAATCTAAATCTCCCCTCTTTCAGCTTAAAGACATTCCCCCTTCTCCTTTCCCCACATGCCCTTGTAAATCATCCCTTGCACAAGTCTCCAGGTATATGATGTGAGTTGCTTTTCCCTTATCCACTGATGACATAGTCCCATTGTAGAAGGCCACCAGACTTTTCGGGCACAGTTTGCCCTTAGTGAAGCCATGTTGGCTATCACCAGTCACCACCTTACTGTCCATCTACTGTGGCATATATTCCAGGAGGATCTGCTCCAAGGTCTTGCCAGGCAGAGTGGTGACAATGGTGAGACTAACTGGCCTGTAGTTCCCTGGGTCTTCCTTTTTTCCCTTCTTAAAAAACGAAGGCTATGTTTCCCCATTTCCAGTCAGCAGGACCTTCACTAGACTGCCATGACTTTTAAAATATGATGGTTAATGGCTTGGCAACTAGATCTGCCAGTTCCCTCGGGACCTGCTGATGCATCTTACCAGGTCCCTGGACTTGTGCACCTTCAAGTTCATTAGATGATCTCAAACCTGATCTTCTATAGCAGGCAGTTCTTCATTCTTCCAGTGCCTTCCTGTGTTATCTTTGCTTTCTGTATATTTTCTGGCCAGGAAATATTTTATTGTTAATGCAAAATGGAGCAATTTCAACTACAAGGGCACAAATACTTTGATTCTACGGGTTTCTCCAATTTCCTCACCAGGAGAGAAGTCCTTTCACTTTTCCACAGGAGCCTTCCTACTCTCTTCACCTAATATCAGGGGCCATGTGGAGACATGATGTTATACTCTCTCTGATCCCGTTTTATCTTCTCGTTACTCATTACCAGTAACCCACTTGAAATGCCTTCCCACTGACTTCCAGCATCTGTCAACACTTGTAATCAGCCACTGTAACAAGCTGCCCTGTTGCTTTTGTTTAGCACCTTCCTAGGAATAAGCACCAACAAGCTCTTCAAGACTCAGTCCACCTGTCCAATATAATTTTGCTTCTTGTTTCTTAAAAGTTTATTAAATTATTCATGATCATTCATGACTTATGAAAATCTGCAATATTTATGTATGACAGAGAAGAATTAGAACAGATAAGGTATTTAGAATTCTCATATCTTAATGAATGGTGGTGGGGAAATGTGATGAAAAATAGATCTTCTGTTTAAGAGTAGAAAAGAATGTTGCATGATCCGATGACTCAGAAAGTCGACTAATTTGGACTCAAAGTGTACATTCTTACCACTAAAATTAACTCAGATTAATTAACTTATGATGATGAATACCTCTTCAAACAAGATTTGAAATTGTCTGCTTTTTTCCGCCTAAAGCATGCTAATGAACTTCTGTTACATACAGTAGAAGGTGAATACAGTTGCCCTGTGAAAGAGTACTCCAAAATTGGACAGATGCTACTCAGTCTTGAAAAACATTAACTAATATACTGTGTGTTCCATGTATAGACTTCAGCAGGGTGTCTTTAAGCTAAGAAATCAATAAAGCCCGAACAAAACCCACTATTTTTCTCAGACTGTATCATTTTTAATTTAACTATTGTGTCTTGAACAGCCTATAGGGACCAATGCAGACTGAAACATAAACTAAGAAATGAGCTAATAAATTGTGGAATTCTATACTAAGCAAGTAACCCTGAGGAAGAAATTGATACGAATTGACTGTCAGTGTCATGTTATGTTCTAGTACCTGGGAAGTGGGAGACAGATTGAGAAGTTTCTATCTGATTACAAATTTCCCTAGCCAAAGAGCCCTGTAAGATTTGATCTGGAAAATTATAAACATTTTATGTTTAAAATATTCTATCTAAAAATTATGGGAAGTAATTTTTTTAGGCCCCGAGTCCTTTTGGACTTTCCTAATAATGATTTAGTGATCCAGAAGGTGAAATCTGGTCTTAATATGTGAAGCTATTGGGCCCATACTCTACACTACTGTCGTGGTTTAAGCCCAGCCGGC
>NW_009945039.1:58763-73429 GCF_000696875.1 Nestor notabilis | reverse complement strand
GAGAGATAGATATATATATATATATACTTGATAAAGGTGTGGGTCATAATGTCTCACAAAACCCTGGGTTCTGGTTGTAGACCAAATACACACAGAAAGGCAAAAATAAGTGAATATACATATAGCATATATTCAGCGCATACACAATGTATATATTCAGAGTTGGTCTTAGGAAATCAATTTTGGGCCTCAATGCCTGCAGAATTTGGGGTGAGCCTATAAAAGAGACACCTGGAGTTAAATCTTCCTTATTTTAGGATTTCTAATGAGGTTAATCCCTGATTCAGTCACACCAAATCATTTATGAGCTTTGGTTCTTGTTTAGTGGATTATTCTTTAATTTAATTAAAATAACAAACCCTGGCTGAAGGATTTTATCCCTGCGTACATCTTTAAGTAATCTCATTTAAATCAGAATGTGGTGGTTTACAGGACTAGGCTCCCAAGAATAGTGAGAGTAACCTATTATGTACCCTGTATTGCAAATTACAAAGCCTCAGATTTAGGATCAGACTTATTATTTGAAACTAAACACAGAAATGTATAGGCTTTTCAACCTTTCCTTAGGGCTTTTGATCAGTTTGCAAGAAGCAGAAGTCACCCTAATTACTTATTAACATTTTCATTTGTAGATTCATCACTGGGCAAGAGCTAGCATCCCTTACTACTACCAGTGCATGGTGCAGTCATAGCCATGCTTTGCTAATGCCAGCTGGCTTGAGGTACACCTTGTAGTGAATGCTCTCCTGAAAGTACACCCATAAATCTCACCCACAGAAGAGCTGAAAACTCATTATCTAGCATTTCAGGTTAAGGTCAAGGCCACTGTGTTCTTCTGCCTCATGCCCTCCTCCTTCAAAAACTCCAAACTAATAACAACTGCTTTACTACTGCATAACTACTATATGCGTGAGAGAAGGCAGACCCAAACCATGGACAGAGCATAATGAGTCTCTCCACAGAAGGAGACACCAAAACCACCTCTGAGGAGCTCCACAGGACTGGGTCCTGCAGGCAAGGTCAGTGAGATCCTCTGTGTTTGGATCTGGGTGGATACACACGTGCCCAAAGTTGAGGCTGTGCCAGTTCATGTGTCAAGACTGTTTCCAGCCCACGTTTTTTATGCAGGCATGTAAAATAACAGCAGCGTACCCAAGTCCTTTTTCTGGCCTGTTATTAAAAGCTAACACAAACAGGATGTAGTAGGTCACCAGAAAATCTTACCAGCTGACCAAGACTGTCATACAGTAACTACATGACTGATGGTCATGTGAAGAGCATATTTGTTTCAGTTTTCTGTGCAATGGTGTATTTTACACATCCTGTATTAAAATATTGAAAGTATATTACATAGTCTTATATGCAGGTAGTATTGGGTACTATAGTTATGTAGTATGATACTCAGGTGATACACAGGCTTATGGAATATCCTACCTAAACTCTGACGACTGTGAGCTCGTATGAAAAATAATAAAAAAATAATGAAACAACCCCAAAAGCAGTATATGATCTGCTGAAATTACTTCTGTCCACTTGCATGGCACAAAAGGTTGACATTGTCAAAAAGCCATTCAAGACAAGCATCTAATTCCTATGAATACCTTTTCACTGAATTCTAGAAGGCAGCTGTGGCTTCGCCTATGCAGAAATCCTACATTTTCCTAATTAATTTGTAAAAGAAAAATTCTGTGCAAGTTATAAACCTTCAGCAGGTTTCTGTTCAATTACTTTCAAGACCTAAAAAAAGCCACCATAGAAACTTAAAAATCAAATAGCAGCAATACAGTCCCATCTAGGGGAAGAGAACTGCTTTTCTATAACTTTTTTTTCCTTCCCACACTGGACAATACTGGTGGGTTGAGATTTAACCAGAGATGGGCTCCTTTTACAAGATTGCTTATATAAAGAGAAGATAACACCAGCTGGGTTCATTTGAAAGGGGACATCTTGGAAAGAGCCGACAGCGCAGCTACTGGAATAAGACCGGGATGAAAATCTGAAACACTTAGTCCCTTCCTGCCTCGTAGGTATAATATTTAATTTCTTATAGAATGCATAGGATTATCATTAGAAGGAATTATCACTGAAATGAACTGTGTGAGCTTTTTCATAAATACTTATTTTTAAATAGAGGCTGAGTGAAAATCTTGAAACCGTTTTTTTTTTTGTTAGAAATACTTAATCAGGAAGAGTTTTTTTCTTTACCTAAGTGACATTTGTTACTTCTGACAGTCTGCTTAGTGATGTGTATATAAGGGTAGACACTGAAGAGTGTCTACAAAGGGAAGATATGAGAGCTCACGTCCCAGTCCCACGGGCTGTACGTGCTTCTTTCTGCCTGTGGGAACAGCTTGCAGGTTTGAGGCCTGAAGTGGAAATGTAAATTACTGGTGTGTATGTTTTCCTAAAACATCAATATTTAGCAGTCAAGAAGTAGATGCAGAATTTACCAGAACTGAGCTACATGAACTTAAGATTATATACATCAGGATAGCCATCACCAAAGAGAACAGTTTCAGCATTTGCTTTGTAAAAGTACAATATGTGTGTTATTGCATCATATTTTTTCTAGCAATTTCTATTGTCTCTTTGTCAGCTCTCATTGTTTCAGTTTCATTTGGTTATATCAACACTTTGGGTTTAGACTCTTCACAAGAACAAATAAAAGCCAGAATAATCAAAAGCCACCACTAAACTGAAATAGTAAAATTGTCACAATAGTGACCCAGCAATAATAATGGTCTTGGAAATACTTATCCTGTAGATGCAATTATGTTGGGCAACAGACTATAAGCAATGCTTTTTGTTTCTCTCTGCAAGAACATGTTTAACAGTAGCTGCAATTTAGGGTCTGCAGTTAAAGCATTATTTTTATTCCCAATTTTGAAAAGAATTTCACCTGTTACTCCCTGTGTCCTCAGATCATTGCAAGAAATGTTGACTCTTACTATTTATATGCTGGTCATCTTGGCTCAAGCTCTTGCGGGGCCTTGCAGTCCAAATAAAGCAGGTAAAATAACTTAAGTCTCCTATCATCTTCTCTAGTAATTAAGCTGCCAAAGGGTTGGGTGTTTTTTCTATTTTAAAGTTGAAAGGTTTTTCTTCAGAAAGTTAAACTGTTGATTCTGGAGAGCTAATCCTTACATTTCTTTTATCAATCTGCTTCCAGCTAGCGCAGTAAAGCACATACCGCTAAAGTCCTAGCCCCATGGAGAATTGCTTAACAGAATGCTTAGCTCTGTGCAATAATCATAGTGCAATGAAGTTAAACAGAAGCAGAATTCAGACATAAAATGGCAAAAAAACCAACAACAATTAGAAATTATCTGCAGTAGCACAGGCTAGATGCAGCGGATCTTTTCTGCACAAGCTGGGCTTTAGTCCCACTGTCATCAGATGGCTAGCGGTGAATGAGTGTGCTGGGCTGAACTCCTGAACCACACTGTTGTATAAAATGAGAAAAAACAAAAATAATTGAAGGCAAGGCTCTAACTGCACACTGCCTAGAAACCCAAATGATCTAGTGCCAGAGCTGTAATGTAGAATTCACTACATTTAAGAAATGTGCTTTAAAAATGTGTTGAAATATAGAGCACATATTTGCTTTGTGTGTGTGTGACTGGTATCAGACTACTGTCAGCAATTTCATGGTATATCTGAAATATTTGGCCCTCTAGCCATTTATTTAGGTACCTTCATTTGCAGAAGCAGTTTCTCTGATCTAAAGGAATTTTCATAGATGTAAAGTCACCAGAGCTGCAGATGCAACTATCAACACAAGGAGAATCAGCCTGTGTGTGCTGAAGGTTTGTTGACCTAAAGGAGCAAGTTGCTAAGGTCCCTAGTTGTCTTTCCCTGAGCATTCCCTAACGGACACAGAAAGGCTGCAAAAGGAAGCTTTTATGATAAAAATGAGACTTTGAAGGGCTTTAAAATAAATAGTTGGATAATTGCAGGCAGGGTGTCTTTTTTCTGACTGTAGTAATGGGAAGTCTTTCTTAGTTTTCAGGTCACTAATAGTTGGCCAATATTTACCCTTTTAATTCCCATCAGACATTCAAATTCACACTGCATGATTCTCTTTGAAAAATGTCCAACTCTGCTATTGTGAAGCAGTCAGTCTGAAAGTTACAATGTTCAGTATTCATGCTTCTATTAGCAGTCACCATGTTTGGAAACATTCTGCACTGCTATTAACCATCACTGTTAACAGGGCTAAGATTTTGATTCATTTACTATTAATCAGGGCCAGGCTTTTGAATTCATTTATTATTGTCATTAACAGGGCTAGGCTTTTTGGTTAATTTTTAGGTCTCAGCTTTTAACTTGAGAATTGTACTAATTCAGTTTGCGCTGGCGCTGCAATGCCAGTGCAAAGAGAGAAAGGGCAGAATACCTACCATGGCCTAGATTTAACACTGCTACAGAAAGGTGCAGATCTACCTAACAAACAACTTCACCAATATTGTTTTTACAGTCAGTGGCATTACAGAAGCCAGCTCTGCAGCATAAACTAATCTGACAGGTTTCAGTGCAGCCATTTTTCACATTTGGTTTCTCAGCAGTGTCTCTACTCCTCAATCAACCATTCCAGAAAGATAAAATTTAACAGAAGGTTCTGCATTGATTAGAAGGCAAAGGCCAAACTCGTCCAAAGAGGACAGAATTTAACAATCCAAAGGTCAATTTTGTATAACAAAAGCTACTCACATTAGGGGACCTTCCAGCACACTCGCCTGCACATGGAAGTTTAATCCCAATGGAAAGCAGGTGTGCAGACCCACCTATTTGAAAGAAAACACCACTGAATATCACTTTAGGTGTATTATTTTCCTTTCAGATGTAATTCTGGTATACTGCTATCCTAGAACCATCATTACCAAAATTCCGGAGTGTCCTTATGGATGGGAGGTTAATCAGCTGGCACTTGGAGGCATTTGCTACAATGGGATCCACGATTCAGGGTATTACCAATTCACAATCCCAGACCTGTCACCTAAAAACAAATCATACTGTGGGACACAGTCAGAGGTAAGACTACCAAGATCCACATTTCTGAGCTGGACTCACTTGAGAGTCTTGTTTGCTTCAGCTTGGAGTAGGCTTTAAGTACTGGTGGAAGGAGGAGGCAAATTGCAGTATCAGGGAGAAGGAAGAATGAAACAGTTATGCTTGTACAGGCAAAATACTCGCAGGCTTAGTGATTATTAGTTTGTGTATTAGTAACAAACTTACTCCTGTATTACACAGAACATACATGTATTAAGGCATATGTATAGGCAGCACAGCATATAAAGAGCTACAAGATCGTGTTTCCTTGGGGGTCTCACCAGATAGTCTTCATGTTTCAAAGTACAAAGCTGTTCCTGATGTCTTAAGGATTCAGTACTGCCTACATTTCTCTGTCTCACTACCCACAGTTCAAGAATCCCGTCTATCACTTCTACAACTCCATCGTCTCCAATGACTCCTCAGTAATTGTGAAGAGCCAGCCTGTGAATTACTCATTCACCTGCACATACAATGCCAACTACCTGGTGAACCAGGCTGCCTTTGACCAAAGGTACATCCTCTTCTGGGAGTGCGCCTCACCCTGTCTTCAGCACCACACCTCACTCATACAGAAACTTTATGTCCTCAGGGTGGCCACCATCCATGTGAAGAATGGGAGCTCCGGCTCATTCGAAAGTCAGTTGTCCCTCAACTTCTACTCTGTAAGTATTCTTTGCCACACAGCTTTTCACCTTCATCTTCCACAGGCTTCAGCCTAAAAGCTGGAAAAAGGGGCTGCTGCTCCTGACTATGTGTCATGAAGCACATTACTAGCCTGGAACAGATAAATACAGGGGTCTTTGTTTTTGCTGGTTTACAGGGATATATTTAAACTGAACAGAGCAGACACATGCCAACTGTTCTTTCAATCTCTCCAATTCAGGCAGAGTTTTCTGCTGAGAGGTACATTTCTAACATGCCAACAGGTTTTATAAGGAAGAGCAAAACTTGTTTGCAGTCCCACTCACAGAGTAGCATGCATCTGCAGGCACTGCTGCTATCGCATAGTCTTTATCCGTACAGCAAAACCCCATACATCTCTCTTGCAGTTTGTTCCTGGTCTTCTCTCACCTGACAGATATTTTGTGTTCCCCAGAGATCTTAAATTCATGCTGGAATTTTGTTTCCAACAAAATTTTGTTCCTGGATGTCAGGCTGATCTTTGGAAACATTCTTCTCCTCCCCAGAACTCTGCTGTGCTGCTGGAAAAGTCAGCTCCTAATCCTGGAGCTGGCTTTTTTTCCACCAAAGCACAGTCAAAAGCACCAGAACAACTTCTCTATTTTAGTACAGCTAGAAGCAGGACAACTAACATACTCTGTCAAATTTATAGGCCAGGAAGAGGGAGTATTTACCACAGATAGACAGATTGAAATCTCTTCCCCTTACTCCCTACATTTTGGGCCCCAGTTGGTCACTAAACCTTTTTTTAGGGTTGGGTGGCACATAAAAGCCCATGCGGTCTTTACTTCTGATATATGGCCCACTGGTAGTGCATACTGGCAGGGTCCCAGAAGGTACCACACTGCTCCTGTCAATGCCTGACAGAATGGCTGCAAAAACAAATGACAGGCAGTGAGCAATGGATCTCTGGTACTTTAATATTTTGCCAAATGACTGTTTTGTTCTAATGGCCATGGGGCTGCCAGGAGTCAAGGAAGGAGTGACTGAACTGTACTAGTACATTTTCCCACTGAGCACAAGTACAGAACCAGCTCAGAAAGCTAATAGACTATTCCTTTGTTACTTTGTTCACATTTTCGCTGGGGAGAAAAGGTTCATTTCAATGAAATATTCTTTTTTTTTTCTTTCTGGCAAGATGGAAATAAAAGCTTCATTTTGCCTTCCTATTCATCTCTGCTGCTGCCTGACACTGCCCTCTGCCTCCAGTGGGCTATACTTCAGGTGCCCATTTCCACATCCAGAAGCAGCACCCAAGCTACAGCGCAACCCAGTGGAAACACTTCCACTTCACCTGCCCTTTGGTCTGTGACACACCGTTAACAGCACGAGGGGCCGGAGCCTGAACAGAAATCAGACTTTCAAGACTGAAACCTGTTGTGAAGAAGAGCAAGATAGTACCTTAAAACAGTGTAGAGCAATAGCTTGATAAAAGAAGCACTATACCAGGTTCAATTCATTTTAGAGCAACGACTAAGAGTTTTGTGACAGTATTTCTGCAAGTTTTCTCCTTTGGGAGAAATCTTCGGTTAAATAATTCTCAGGGTGCTTTACATCCATGGAACACTGATCTAAACACAGCCTTGAGTCTTGACTTCAGTGTATCCGATCTATCAGATGTTGCAGTGGGAACAATGTGGTGCCTCAGAGCACCTCACTGTGTAGGCAGGAAAGGTGCATAAGAAAATCAGTACCAAGTAAGTGAGCAAGCACAGCAGGGAACAATAGTCCAACAGCTCCAGAACTACATATTCCTGAACCATGCTGTGTAGATTTAACTAAGTAAACCAATGCTATGCATAAATGTATTACTCTTTATATAGTTTTGGTACTAGCTTTGTTATGGTTTATGCAATAAAAAGCAGTGGGATTTAAGGTAGGTACTTCAGTGTATTTGTAAGCAAACTTTTTCACCTGAGCACCACACACTGCACTACTTTGTGCAGGCTGGCTTTTTAGTGGATGAATGACTATATCTGGCAAAGCTCTTTCTGCACACTCATGCCCTCTCAGCTCCCAACCATGCTGGCCACCACGAGTATAAATCACAGAGTGCTGAACTTTTGCATACAGGCAGGTATTTTCTATTTGCCTTCATTCCTTTCCCCTGATACACGGCCATCTCCCAACCCTATTCCTATTTCATACAGTCATCTCCAGTCTTTCTCCCACCAGCTTCCCCCATCACCTCTGGTGTACCAGAAGCAGCAGCAAGCTTGCTTCCTACCTGTGCTTTGATATAACACATACCACAACCCAAATAGCGTCAAATTCTGTCACTTACTATCATTATAAGCCAAACATTAGGAAAAAGATTTTGAACACCATCTTGGGCTTACAGTAGTCCTACTACTAGGTGTAGAGTTTGGAACTTGCAGGTAGCAAGAACTCAAAAAGAGACCATTTCTCCAGAGCTGTCAGAGGTTTCCATATGCCTTTGCTTTGCATGTTGCTAGTAACATATGATACCTTTCTCTTTGTTGTTTGAAGAATGCCAAGTTTTCAAGTGTAAAAGAAGCCCCTTTCATCGTTGAAACATCAGAAATTGGTTCTGACATATTTTCTGGAGTGGAAGCTAAGGGATTAAGTGACAGGTAAGGGAATGAGTAGTAATTAATACATTGGCAGCCAGGACATTCCTTGCTCATCTGGGGTTTGTATCTCCCCAGGTTTAAAGTGGTCCTCAACAACTGCTGGGCAACTCCCTCCTCAGAGTATTTCTACCAGATCCACTGGCCTCTGATCACCAAGGGGTAGGTGCAAGTGGGACCCAGGGAAGCCTTGCCCAGCCCTGAGGGTGACATAAAGCTGGGGAATGAGGGGCAAAAGAGAAGCTTGCCCACAGCAGGGCAAATGTATTAATCAGTCTGCAACCTCAGGAGATGTTTCCTTGAAGCCATGGAGGCTCTGACACTGCTTCTCCGTATGCAACACAGGTGTGCCGCGGACAGCTCCATACTTGTGCATGAGAACGGGAAAACGAGCCGGGCAACATTCCAGTTCAATGCTTTCCGCTTCCGTAACATCCCCAAACTGTCCAAGGTCTGGCTGCACTGCGAGACACACATCTGTGACAGCGAGAAGTTCTCCTGCCCGGTGGTAAGAAACACACAGTGCTAAATTTAGGCAGAGGATGTCGAGACCTTCCTGAGGGCACATCAAGGGTTTCAGTAGATGGAGCCACCGCAATGCGTGAAACTGAGTGGCCAGCTGTGCACCCCGACCCCTGTCATGCCACAGGGGTCAACAACACTGGGCAACTTGTTTAAACACATTGGGAAATACGACAGCCATTGAAAAACTCAGTTCTTGTCAATATGCCAGACTACATTCCAGTGTGACAAACAGCTGCAGTTAAACACGAGCCTGAAAAAAGGCAGAAAGTGGAACTTTTTTCATTTATCAAATATCTCGGTGCTGAGGGCACCCTGGGGGCAGCAGCTGAACCTGGCTCAAAGCTCTCTGCTAGTCAAACAAAACCTCCCAATCCCCCACCCCAGGGAAAGTCCTCTCTGCTATCCTGCAGTAAGTTACTGCTCCTGCAGCCGTCCTATTCATATATTGTCACTGGAGCAGGAACTGAGGTTGAAGAGTAGGTTCTTGTGCACTTAGGTGGGAATGATATATACAGGCATGATATTTAGCATGGGCAGGTGTGCATTGATGTAAGGGTTATTGAAGTGTCTTTCTTTAAAGACCTCCCTCTCCTTCACTAAGTCAGAGCTCCACTATTATTTCTCTCAAGCAATGAATGCGTCATTGCTATGAAGTTGAATTTTATTTAACCTGAAATGGAAGCCCAAAATACTTCTTGGCTGACATCCTGCCATTTTAGCAACAAGTATTTCTTGCTGGAGAAGAGAAAGCATCACTCCTCATGAAACCGACTTTTCTTTTGAAACCCTTTCTCACTCCAGGAGCCAAATTAAGATAGCCGTTTATTACCCACCCTCAGCGCTAAGCAGGGGGCAGTGATTTGTTCAAAACTCACAGGACTGACAAAAATGCATTGTTGGAAACTCTACGTTTCAAAGGCAAAACTCCAAAGCCTCTGGGCTTAGATTTTTCTGTTTGTTTTTAAAGATTCCTGTAATTTTTTTATCCAGCCACAGACCAGAGCTAAAAGAAAACACAAAATCAGTATTCTATATCTGGTTTTCTGACAGAACTGCCAAACATCTACATCATCCTTTTAGGCACAGGGTGAAATTCCCTCCTCATCCTCCCTACAGGATAATTGCTCAATCAGGCTAACATACCTCGAGTCCACATCCAACCCAAAAATGCAGCTGGTGGTCTGCTGCAATTAAGGTTGAACCAAGCTGAAGGTCTGTGCTTCCAAGCAACTCATAACAAGAATTACCACACGCTGAGTTTGTAAAAAGAAAATGCCCACAGCTGGGGATCTGCAAAGGTCAGGGGACAGACAAGGACCTTTAATCTGTAGAGCACTGCCTCCAATATGGATCTTGTCAGCTGTGACAGGCATCATTAGTGCTAGACATGGGATGATCTATATGGAAAGCTTCGGTGCTTCTGGTTTCTACCCAATGGGCAACAATTAGCAATAAACAGCAACAGAAGCCTTCAGAGAGGTCATGGGTTAAACAGATGGAGCTCAGCTTCCCCCTTCCTTCTTAACACGAGTTTTTTTTAAGGTAGGGTAGAAAGGGTAGTCCAGGAGGACCTGTGATTAGCAAGTGGACACCCATCTGGGCTCCTTCCTACCATCTCACAATTGACAGTCACTGTAATGGATGTGGCACAGCAAAATCCTCAGAAAATGCGCTGTCCTCAAATCTCTCCTTCATCAAAACTCACAATAATCACAGGGGGAGGGGGGAATTCCCTAGAAATGTGCAGCAATATTGACACAGATTTCATTTCCTTGGTTGGGAACATGAGAATTGGGGGTGGATTTTTTAATTATTTTTAATATTTTATATATAAGTATACATGGCTTTATCTCTGATTTCTTGAGACATGTGACAAACGAAAGCAGCGCATGGAACAGACCGGAGGTGTTCTAGTGGCAGAGATCACTGTACGCAGTAAGTGACTGGGTTTCTGGGGTGTTTCTCCCTTTGGGAAGCAATGAAGTTGGGAGCTACCCATGGCTGCAGCATAGGAGCAAGCAGAGGGAGCGGAAGCCCTCTGCCAGAGCCCTTACCCCTGTGGCAGCAGGTGAACAGAAGTTGGTCCCCTCCAGGCTCCAGCAGAAGAGCTCAAAGTGAGTAAAGGCACCCATTTGGCATTAATGATCAATGGCCAAACCATTTAAACACTAAGTTAGCAATGTAAACACTACTCACCTGGATTTGACCTCAGTAACAGCCCAGACAAGCTCTGATAGATTGTACATGAGTGGGAGAGAGGTCAGGCTTAGGAGCAGCAGGAAAGGGATTTTTTACATGGTGAGTTGGTACTACAGCATGCCCATAGCTCTGGTAGATTAACCCTTCATGTCTATCCCTCCTGATACACGAACTGCCATTAGGTTTCCCCATCATAAAACAATGCCAGTTTCCTCTATCTATTGCCTCCTGGATGTACCAGGAATTTCTCCCTCAGCTGATTTAATTCTGTAGAACCAGCACATCTTTTGAAACAGGTCCTTGGAACAAGAAATGCCTACATCATGTTCTCACTAGAGCTTTTTATACTAGTTTATCAACTACAGCCACACTAACCTGAAGACAATTTAAAATCACAAATACACATAGAGCAGCATTATTACAGTTAATTATATTGCATCAATAAAACCTCTTCAATTTTAGAAGGTAAAAGAACTGAGGGTACTTGTATAACTTCAGACATTAAAGCCAAGAGGATGAAATACCCAGAATTTCATAATCTGGCAAGTGTTACCTGTTCTGCTTTTACAAAGCACACTGAAGCACTTTGCCCTTTTTAAAACATGCTATCCCAATGTTATCTTTTATTTTATACAGGCAAAGCTTTATCCAGATTTTACACACTCTCAGGTAAGTAGCAAAGTATGGCAATGAAAATATCAGTCCCAAATATGGATTTTGAGTGAATCTGTCAACATAAACCTCCTAGCTCAATGAAAAAGCTGAAAAATCTAGTAAACTTGACCAAGAGGGAAATATTTCAAAAGCAAATTGAATTTCCCAACATTACATGATTTGTTTTCCTCCTTTTGGCACATCCCTCACTCTGGCAATAAAATCATACCAATAGCTTCCAATACTGAACATTACTTTCTCTTATCTTCACACCCTCTTCCCCAAAAGGAACAAGCATGTTTCACTGGGTTAACAGAGATGTCTGAAAGCATTTCTATTTGCAGAGGGTTTGAAAAAAGCTTTTCAAGGCCTATTTGTTCAAATTGTTATGGTGACAGAGCCACATTAGGGGCATGCGGTTGCATTGGTGGGAGCTGGAAGAGAATAATGAAAGACAGCTGACAGGGAACTACTCACATTTAGTCTGTGTTTCTCTTGCAGATATCATCTTCCACCTACTCTTTGCAATTGGATTTTGTGCTGTTTTATTATAAAAGGCAGCCCAGCTGTGTGTAACTTTTCCCACTCCTGTTTGGACCTGGACTTCTTCGTTTTACAGAGGAAAAATTAAAGTCACAAAAATTCCTCGTGCACCATTTTACCAGATAAATAAAACATTCCATGAGCTTTGTGTGTCGTATATACTGAAGAATCTCAAAGCAGATTCGCCTCTCCCCAGCCTCTGCAGGCATTTTAAACTAGTGAAAACCCAAGGGTTGCGTATTCTGCCTTCGCCCACTTTTAAAGAGTTGTGATACCAGCAGTACTTGTTTCTATAAGGAACACACAAATATGCAAAATCAGCATTTCACATTTACCTTCAGCTTCCTTTTCCCTGTCTCAGTGTGGTACCAAACTCCACTCCAGGCCTGGTCTTGCAAGGTCCTAGCTTGATCTGTGAAGCCTTTGAACAAGATGAAAATTAACCTGTCAGGCAGAAAAGGATGGGTTTTATGGGGCAGTAGTTAGAAGGTCCTCAGAATAACTTACCTGACATTTCTTTCCTGCTTCTCAGCACTGTCAGTATTGATTGGTTGGGTTAAGTAGCTTACAACACTGTTAGGAGTAGGATGTCTTGCTGACTGGACAGACTCAGTACATGCAGGATAGCTGCATGGTATGGATGCCAATTAAGCACATCTGATGTTGGAAAACAAGCTAATGAGCTTTACTTTTCCTTAAAGACATAGCTTGGTGTCAAATACAACAAGAGTCCAGGTGTTAGCTCTGTACCTCAGTAACAGCAGCTCTTAAACAGCAGAAAGAAATCAGTAGAAAGGGAAACCATGATTTCTAAAGAGCAGGAAATACCAGGACATGAAACAATTTCCCAACAAGAGTTATGGTGGGTTCCTTACTTCCAGTAATTACTAAACCAATATTGAACAAAACTCTTGAAAGTGTAAGAAACATTCCCCAGCCTTTTCCATGAAATTTCCAGGACTCTAAATGAGAAAGAAAAGAATGACTACAGCTGTTACACTTCCTATTAATGAACACAGTGGCTGTACCTGTCTCTGTACATTCTGCAGCATTAAGACATTATAGAGTTTTTGCTATTGTTTGTAGAGAGGAAAAATCCTGAATAATTCTATTAAATTAAGGATTTTAAGCTCCCCGTTCTTTTTAAAACCACATTGTTATAAATGTAATGCATAGCTAGAAAATGGATAGATTACAGCCACAGTTTTCAAACATACAGAGATGCCCCTTACCAAGGACTCTGCTCCTCTTGGTGAAAAGTTACCTATTTATAAGTAATTGAGAAAAATAAAGCTGTTTAGAAGCTGAAAATATAGCAGACATCACCCACCCTGACAGCCCGCAGAAAAGCAGCCTGTTTGATCGCATGCGTTTGGCCAGTACGTACAACAGAGGGCACTCTCTTGACAGGATTGTCTGATGAAGTCAGACCAGTTAGATCTGTCACTTCGAAGTATTTCTTAGTGGCACAAGTTCCTAAAGCAGAGCTGCTCTATGGAATGTTTTGTGCACCCAGGGATATTTGATCAAAGATAAGATGCAGGTTTTCTCCCCCATTTGCTGCTCTGCTCTTCCCTCCTCCCACTAACACCCCAAGTATCAACACCTGCGTTATCTCTTCAACTTCTTGCCCTTGACAAGTGAGATTATCACACCAGCTTCTTCTCCAAAGCCTATTTCTTTCACCTTTCTTTTGCTAACAGCCACCACTCTCCTATCACAGCTATTTATGCAGAAAGCCTCGAACTGGGTTTCCTTGGTAGGTTGATCAGTTGTCTTCTTGATTATGCAATAAGTGTTGCTTTGGAACAAACCCTACGGGATTGCAGCAGCTGTGAAGTGTGCCTGGGAATTCCCAGGCCACCTCCCTGCCCAGCGTGGGATGGAGCCTCTGGGCATGCATATCTCCTGTCTGTGTTACTGTGCTGAGTGGGGCTCAGACAGACACTGAGCTGTGGTTGCAGGATGGGCAAAGCCCTATCACCAATCCAAGTCTGGATAACTATCTCCCTACAGCCCAGAAATGGTTTATTGCTAAAAACAAACAAATGAAACACAACTGAAAAACAGCTCCCAAAGGCAGCTGTGGAAAAATCTATCTGTCAAAGAAGACAGCAACATATGAACAGATTTCAGCTCCTTTCTTAAGGAGCACAAGTTGTCCATCCTAAATAGCTTGCATAAAAAATTCACCTTCATTTTTCCTAACCTGCATATGGCTCATTGCTATTTATTCTACTAAAAACTATTTACCAGTATCAGAAAATACAGTGATTGCAAAAGATTTTAGCACAAAGTACAGCTTGATAGACTTCATTTCAGATGCACTATACTGACAGATCTTTTTCAGTTGGCAGGGCATGAAGATGCTTGCCTTGATCTCTTTATCTGAAAGTCCAACTCAGGGCTGGTTATGGAAAC